>NW_022994468.1:0-47782 GCF_012275295.1 Melopsittacus undulatus | reverse complement strand
GTATTGAAATGCAGTGCCAGGAAACAGAAGTGGATATGAAGAAGGAAAAAAAAATGAAAAAGGAAAAGGCGAAGATCAGAAAGACTAAGCTTACAGGTCTTATTCCCTAAAACGACACCAGTGTGGTGATATAGGTCAGAATATTCAGCAGGGTTATCAGTACAGTTTCACTGACATGAAGCGAAGATTCATAGTCAGTCTGGAGGAAATCTGATCATGTTTTCTTCAATGGGAAAGAAAAGTATCAGGTGTGCATAAGTTATACAACACAGTTCAGTGAAGGCGTAATAATTTCTCATATTTTGTGTTTTTCAGAAATTCATTTATACCTGGAAAATGCAGATTCAGCTTTTCTTCCTCTTGCTTCTATAACCAATTTACAAAATAAAGTAGAACACATCATCAGAATTTCTTGTCAGTGCTGCAAACTGTGTCTGATGCCAAGCTGCTAGTCTTTATGTCATCATTCTTTGTAGGTTTCCTTTCCCTGCATACCAAAAAGCCCATTTCTCTGCATTTGCTACACACTTGTTACTCAAGTAATTTGGCCATGCATATTTTTTCGTTAATTTTGCCAGAGCATTGAGAATGCATACATGCAGTTGGATTCTCTATTTGACACTCATGAAAATAAACTCTTTTTTTTTTTTTTTCCTACGATTAACACGGATGAAAACTCATTAACTTGTTGCTGGCAGTCTTTAAGTTAGCTTCATAAAACTTCAGAATAAATCTCTGGAAGCTTTTAAAATAACAACAGTACGGATCTGACAGGGCGACAGGGCCTTTTAAATGCATCAAGTCATGTTGGTTTATATGCAGGAAAAGTTATACAGGATTCAGAATTCAAAATATGCAAAAAAACAAATTAAAATGTGGAAAGTTTTGTTTTCCATTGAAGACCAGATATTCCTGGAAGAAGGCACCTTGGTTAAATGATAAAGATTAATTTATGACTGCTTAACAGATCTCATAGCAGTGTTATTTGTTCACCTAATTTGTCCCTTTGAAAAATTCATTTTTACTAACTTGTTTTCCTTGGGATAATGGTGAAGCTTTCTTGCACTCACCTAAGAAAAAACAGTTCCACAATGCAGTTTATGTCATTTTCAACTGTACAAATAGAATACATTTTAGCAACAAGTAGTCAGAACAGAACAAGAAACCCTATTTCTCTTTTTTTTTTTTTTGTACTCTTTCTGCAGTTGTGGCTTTCTACAGAATCTTTACTTATTCAAGTTAGAGTAGTCAAAACCACTGACTTCAGGGTTTCAACCATTTCCCAAAGAAAGCTGATAATTAGCACACAAGAGTATACCACTGTATTTAATAATCATAGAATGGTTTGGGTTGGAAGGGATTTAAGGATCATGCAGTTTCAGTAACCCTGCCATGGGCAAGGACACTTCTACTAGACCAAGTTGCTCAAAGCCGAATCCAATGAAATAACTAATTGTTCTTTGGAGCATATAAACAACACAGAGCTATTGAATCTAATGAATAATTTATATAATGGATCCCTTTTCCTCCACCATCAAAATAAAACTTTAGTTTTCAGTATTGAAACAGTTTCAACATCAAGGATTTAATGTCCTCCTTATAAGGTTTGACAACTGTATCTTCAGCTCTTTTAGACAAATTTACGTACAGATTTGTAAGGAACAGAATTAATGCTCTTTTCACTGAACCTTTGGCATATAAAAAGAAGACGGCATGGCCACTCTCATTTCTTGTTTGTTTTATGAGGAAGAGTTAACTGAATCTCAGCTCAAGGCAAAGGTGTCAGGTTATGTCTCCCAACTTGGATGGGAATATCACAGGATGATGTTGAAATGCAAGATGTCTCATTTTACATGAACTTCCCCTTCATCTATTTTTAATGGCTATTTCAGGCATATGCCAGTGCAGCTCGTTTATGTATTGAATTGATTGTTTCATATGAATAACTACTCTTGCCAAGCATTGTACTTAGAGACTGTATATAGAAAATGTGTGGAAATTTGCATTCTGCTATAATCAGCCTGTTAATATTTCAGGAGTCTGTGGATCTAGACTTGTCTTGTGCACCAGGACAACCTAGGGAGGTGAGAGGCAACCTCTTATGCTTCACAGTTCCAGCTGACAAGCCAAAGCTCTCACAGATGTACCAACCAAATGTACCTCTGCCAAATATGTGCAAACAGAATTAATTCAGGGGCTAAAATTAGGCAAAATTTTGGTGGCATTTTTCACAGAGAAAGCAAATGTTGCTTTCCTAAGAAAAGGATATCTATTGCTCAATTCCAGAGTCTCCAAAGCTTTTTCAGTAATTTTGTTGCCATTATTTTAATTATTGTTACAGTGGGTTAGCGAATTAGCTATCCCAATCTAAGAAAAGCACACAGTGAGTGTTTCACTCTGAAAATTTAATGATAATTAAGGCTCCTGAACAGTCAAAAGGTAGGTGGAATATATAGAATCATAGAATAGTTAGGGTTGGAAAGGACTTAAGATCATCTATTCCAACTCCCCTGCCATTAAAAAGGGACATCTCACACTAAGCCATATCACCCAAGGCTTCATCTAACCTGGCCCTGAACACTGCCAGGGATGAGCATTCACAACCTCCCCTTTGCAACCCATTCCGTACCTAACCACCCTAACAGTAAAGAATTTATATGGTAAACTCCTGCATGAATCTTCATCTCACATGTGACATTTATTAGTTTGGGTAGACCAGAAGTACTTAGATTTGAAGAGAGCTATATTGCCTAAACAGTGAATGATGTGAATGAATACATAGTGAGGTAGCAATAAACAACAGCATATCATAGCCTTTTGGTTTTTCCTTGTTATTAGAAGACTCATAGAGTGAGCTATACTAGGTACAATTCAGAAAGAAATTGAGTGTTCAGGTTTGAAAAGGCTTGTAGCACTCTTGAAGGAAGAGTATAGAAACCATCATTTTTAAACTAATTTGCTAAAACAATTGTAAATTTATAAGGCCAGAAACCTCACTGCACAATTATCATAAACATTTGGAAGTGTCAGTGACAATAATATTGCTCATTGCTGCTTTCATCTGAGGGTCAGTTTCTGACAATAGCAGCAGAATCTGTTGCACACAAAGGAAGTTTACAATGCACAGTTTGAAAGGATAATGTTAACAACTTCTAAATGTCAATGCCTATCATTCTCTTCAAAGGTAGTATGCATTTTAGAGCGTGGCTTTTTTATATTACAAAGTTACAGGCATTTTTTTGGAAAGTGTTTGGACTGGTTGTCTTTGCTGAATACCAAATAGTGAAAAACATTGAAGAGAAATTATCTTGTACAGCGTTATGTATCTTTAGCCACAGCTGATGAATTCTTGAAGTCAGGACTGAGGTTTTTTCAGCAAATGGATATTTTTTAAAATGCACCTACTACATTCCCTCCTTGTTATAAGTCATTGGTCTTGTTTTAATCACTGTCTGTATGTCTAGTTATATCAGTTTGTCAGAGTTGTGTAAATGTGCATGTGTGGAAGGAACAGCATTCCCATTGCAGATGTGTTAATGGGCAACTAGATTATGATGAGTTAAATCTGCCTGATCTGGATTTATGAAGTGATCGTGAATACAATCTAAAGATTTACGTACTGTCCATGTATATCTCTTGCTAACAGTTTTATGATGAAAAATTTGGCAATTACTCAGCACTCTTATAGCCCAAGAGAGATTAACTTTCAGTGTAATAAAGATACTAAAAAACCACAGGACAAAAATGCTGTCTCTTGTTTTAAAACAGGTGAATATGTGGTAGCTGTATAAATCTTTGATTATTTTTCCATAGAATGAGGGGTTTTTTTTCCATCCAAAATGCCCAACAGTGGAAAACTGAAATCTTGAGTAAATGTCAAGTTACAGATAATCAGATAAGTCTACACTCTTGGTGACACTATTTGATGACTTCTCATTCAGGGAATGATGGTCAGATTTGCATCTTTGTAAAGAAACTACAGGACTGACTGCACACAATAAATCATGTCTAGCAACATGCTGAAAAACTGGCAAGAGACAGCTTGTAACAGTGATAAATACAGCAGACAAACAAGCATATACATCTGTTTGGTAGGATTATAAGGAAAGAATATAAACAAGGAGATGGGACTTAACTTTACAGCAGACATTCGAAAGTCTTTTATTTCCTTCTTACTAATAGCAAAAATGCAAGGAATATAAAGAAAAATCAGGCTAACAACTTTTTTGTCATTTTAAACATGACTAGAATTATGAAAAGAAAGTGTAGATTAACATTTTCATTATCAGCTTCTATTTCAAATATCAGATGAATTAATAAGAGAGTGATTCTAAGCATTACTAGATTAAAGTATAGTCTGGTGCAGCTATTTTTTACACATACATTCAGGTATAAATGAATTTTGAATCCTGCCTCCAATGTCTGAATAAAAGAGTAACAAAAGTTCATCCATTATTCCTTGATATACAGTAAGTATCAAGCCATTATTTCATTAAAAAAAAAAAAGCCCTATTATAATAAATGACTTTACAAGAAAGGTCATAAGATTCAAATTCTTTTATAATTAGCTTAAGTTATCTAAGTGAAATAAATAATCAAGGTACTGGCTTAAAATTATCATGACTAGAATTATAACTGGAATTATTAAGTCTTGCGTTATATCATGGATGCTCAAAGCTAGTAATGGCTTAGGTAAAGATAAACCTCTTTGTGAGTTTATTTTTTTTTTTTGTCGAAGTAAATGTGTTAGATAAAATTCCAGTTTATATTATTAGATTACAAAATTTTGCCACTGAAACTACTGGATGTGTTGATGTGGTTACCTTTTCTGAATAGCTGAAGTATGTTGAAAAGGGTAGGAATAGAAAAGAACCCAAAAATATAAAAAAAAAACAAAACAAAAACAAGAAGCTTTCAGTGAACCATAGGTGTTTATTTTGTTTTGAAGGAAGCAATTGTAAAAATAAAAATTCTTAAGTTAATATTTTATTAAAGTGTAGCTCATAGCTATAAGACTTCATGGAGGTTTAGAATTCTGATATATAAATAAAAAAGTTTGAGGACTACAATGAAAAATAGTAACTTTTCATAACACAATTAAAATAGTTGAAAACATGTAGAAGGTATAGGAAAGCATTACTTCTGTCATATTAAGGTAAGTTTCCCTTATGGACAGGTTTGCTGACTGTATCTCTTTTGTTCTTACTGTTGGAAAAGAAAATTTTGCACATGAAATAGCCCTACTGCTCTCTCTAAATATGGTAGTTCCACTGATTTTATAACTCCTAAGCGAAAGCTCAGGTAGCCAGGGCTGGTGATCTAGTGTATCCCCTAAGAAAAATTCATGCCTCAAGTTCAGCATATAGTTTGGGGCTAGCATAGATGGGCTTACTGTGAAAGCTTCTGCCAAGCAAAGCTCAACATGGTGAAGACAGTATTCTGTTGATTCTGTTTATCAACTTTCAAGCAAACCTGAATCTGTTTATATATTTGCATTTCAATAACTTCTGACAAACTGAAATACCGGTGATGTACTATAGTTGAATAAGAAATGAATGATGATGCACTGGTGGTCTCTAAAAACTTCAGTTGTGTAATCCACAAAGCCAACACCATATCAGTGTGGGAAATGTAACAGCCAAGCTCATCATAGTGAGAAGTCTGAAAACATGATTTAAAAAGATACCAGGATTAAATGAGTTTACCTTGTGTATAGTCTGCAAGAACCTCACTGTGTGGAAGCAAGTTGAGGAAGAAGGCTATTTGTCTGAATTGCCATCAATTATAAGTCTGCCTTTAACCTTCCTCGAGGTTTTTATCAATGTAGTTATATTAATCAAATGTTATGTACATTTAATTGTGTATGAGTGTTTAATCTAACCATGTCACCAAAATCTTGAAAAATCTCTTTACAAACTTAGTAAAGAAAAATATTTATAAATGGAAACATTTTGTGTCAGCAGGTTCTTTTTTTGTAATTATTATTTAATGACATAGTAAAAGAATTTAATGTTCGTTTGACTTTTGCACTAATTTGACACTGAAAATCTAAGGTATTTACTGTAAATTTGGAAAGAAAGTGAAAAACAATGTAAAACCCTGCTGCCTGCTTTTAAGTTTTATGTAACTCACAGAAAATACTTATTTGGACATTTCACAGATAAAAATTGCTGGAGGATGTAGGTATACACAAAAATTCTCCTATTTAAATAAAAGAAAATGAAAGGATTCCATCCTTGTGAAATCAAATAAATAGGCCTCCCTCCTTGCAAATACTCAAAAGGAAACTAGGTAGGGCCCCTGATCACCCTGATCTAAGAGACTTTTTCTCTGAGCAAAACGTTGACCCAGATGACAACCTTAAGATCCAAAGAACCTAAGTTATTCTATGAGCCTAGATTCTCTGTGGCTGTCACTTAACCATGCATGACTCACTCAGATTATGCCATGCTTTAGCACTATGTCCCCATGGTTTAGGCTGAAATAACTCATTTTTTTTTCGCTTTTATTTTGTTTTGCTTAGAATGGTTTGTAAGGAATATTTTCCAAATTCCTTCACAACATTCCTCAGATCAAATTTTTCATTGAGAATAGATATATAAGTATAAATTCTAGGTCTTTTTAGTAATCATTAAAATAATAATCAGGCAATTCATAACTACAAACTTGCACAGATGAAGGGAAATATAAATTAAGATAATAGTAATGTTGTTCAGGGTAGTACATAAGGAGCAATCAAACACTGTTTCAGTTACTGAGCTACTTTTGTGAAGACTCAACTTTAACTTGATTAGCAGTGCTTTGTTTAATACACATTATTATTTGCAATATGCCAAAGCAAACCAAATGTCCAAGATGTATTCTTATTCCCTTAGTGTAATATTATATTAAAGTAATACTATTTCCCAGACCAGCAACGAAGGCCAGCACTGTGGTTTGCAATCCTGACTGCAGACATCCTCAGTGAGAAGTTGCACTAAATTAACTTCAGTGCCAATTTAATGAAGCAAGTGGCAATATGTGGTAAATGATTTTTTTTGTATTGTTACATTCTGATTCCTATTGGCTTTTTCTCTAACTAAGTAGGAGCAGAATGTCAACTTCTAGCAATATCAAGTAATAATTGCAAAGGATGCATTGAGAAATTTCCCCTGTAGTGAGGATTAAGAACTGTGTGTGAAGTTCATCTTGTGTCAGCACACATCACAATGAGAAACAAATTCCTAGACTTCTGCTCAGACACAATTGCTTAGTGATAAAAAAAGCAGAGCACTAGCAATGCTAATTAGACTAATAATCCTACTGAGTAGGATAATACATATACACTCTAATGAAGCTCTACATACATCAAAACTCAGAGGGAAGCATAGTATGAATACTGGAAAATGTAGCTGAAAGGGTAGAAAAAAACTCTGCCTTTAAAAAATTCTTGCGTACTTAGAGATCAACTCAAATATGTCTTAGTATTAAATTTTACTGGGTATGGGTGTGGCTTATTTCTGGATAATTCATCTGCTCAATTTGTTGAATAAAGGCAGGAGTAACTGATGCCTACCAGCCTAAGGAAAGTCTTATACTTTCTGTTTTTCTGGTAGCTAAATGAAAGCACATTTTAAAATCTTCCACAATAACACACAAAATCTTACCATGATACTATTCCACAAGGTAATAATAAAATCTTGGGTTTCAAACTGCACTATTAGAATCATAGAATCATAGAATAGTTAGGGATGGAAAGGACCTTAAGATTATCTAGTTCCAACCCCCCTGCCATGGGCAGGGACACCTCACACTAAACCATATCACCCAAGGCTTCATCCAACCTGGTCTTGAACACTGCCAGTTTAGTGTTTGTCATGGTTTAAGCCCAGCTGCAATCCAGAACCATGCAGCTGCTCGCTCACTCCCCCAACTTCTTCTCAGAAGCACCCAGAGGGATGGGGAGAAGAACTGAAAGAATGTAACTCCCACGGGTTGAGATAAGAACAGCCCAGTAACTAAGGTATAACACAAACCACTGCTGCTACCACCAATAATAATAATGATAAGGGAAATAACAAGGAAGAGAATACAACCACTCACCAATCGCCAACCAATACCCAGCCCGACCAAGCAGTTGACCTAGGCCCCTCTGGGTAACTGCCGCCAGTCTATATAGTGGGCATGATGTGCTGTGGTATGGAATATCTCTTTGGTTAGTTTGGGTCAGGTGTCTTGTGTCTACTTGCTCCTGGCTTCACCTCCTCCATGGCAGAGTATGAGACTCAGAAAGTCCTTGATCAGAGTAAGCATGACTTAGCAACAACTCAAACCATTGGTGTTATCAGTGCTGTTTCGCAGGCTGAAAGTCAAAACCACAGCACTGCACTAGCTTCTAAGGAGAAAAATGACTGCTACTGCTGAACCCAGGGCAATATTTTAACTGCTTTGCTGTTTTGAATGTCCACGTTATATTGACCTTAAGAATATATTATTGTTTGCTATGTAGACAGTTTTTGAAAGAGAAAACACCAATGCAGGTATAAGTTTTGCTGTCATCCAGAAAACTCACAAAGGCAATTTCTCTGGAGAGACAGCTCCAGTCCAGGAGACAGCCCAATTTGGAATGTTTTGCCTTTACCCTTTCACCATGGCTTTTCACTCTATCACTGTTACATGGTCATCTGGCTTTGCTTGTCACTTACTTAAAATCTGGCGAGTTTTCTAAGAAGTCTAGAAACAATTTTGTGCCTCCAAACTGAGGGTTACCTCTTAATCTTGGCTGGCAAAAAAAACACAGTTTCACCATAAAGAATAGCAGCAAACCACCGGGATTTCTTTAAAGGAACAAAGAAAAGCCCGCTATATTTTGTGGCACTTCTAGCTATTGCATTTGTTTCAGCATTAAATACAGCCAATATTTCATAGAAAAAGTTAAGATTGATCTGTCTTTCTCTAAAAGTAATCAGAAAATAACTCATCTGCCTTGCTCAATTTCCTGGAGAAGTTAAAGTAGCAGTCAGATCAATTTTTCACTAATGTATTAAATAATTCCTAAAACTGGTGTATATTAAAATAACTTTAGGAGTAAACCAATGAAATTGTTGAGAGAAAACTGTAGACAGTATAAGCAGTATAAGCACAATACTTCTCTCTCTCTCTGTTCTTTGTCTTCTATTTTTCATCTTAAGTCCATCTCATCACTCATTTATGCTTTGACTTTTCAGACAATATCCTTTTAAAGCATGTGTGTAATTAGTGCAAGACCCCTTTCTGTAGATCATTTAAACCTATTTTGGATCATTTGCATTTGTGGGTATGCAGGTGCATCAACTGAATATGCTTGTTCAGTAGCAAGTATAAGCAAAACACCATGATTAAGAGATTTCAGTCCCTTCTGCATTTCTTCAAATTGCCACTGTGAGCAAGCTAGTGAAGAAAATTTTCTCTGGAATTTCTGCAGTTTCTGATATTGTATTGCTAGTTAGGCATGTGCTCCAGGCCCTGAAGACCTTCAAGTAAGTGATCTTGTGACATCGAGCTGTCGTAATACAATTTATGGGTATATATTATATATACACTGGGTAAACTATGGTTAATAAACTTGGACGACCTCAATTTTCTAAGATTTTATTAATTCTTGAAAAAATATGTGATAGAAACAAAGATGAATTTTTAAAAGGTGTGAAAAGTCTGTTGAAAATAATTACCTGATAAATGTATTTATGTAGCAAACTTGTAATGAAAACTTGTAATGAAAACCTAGAAAACCCTAGAAGGAACTGTCTTTACTACAAATCTTGTAACAGTCAGCAGTATTTAATCTGAAGAAGTATTACTTTTGGCTTGCCTTCCTTTCCCTACCAGATCACTGAATTTTCACTTTTCAGTCCCAGTGTGCACTTGGAGTTCACAAAGTGGGATTTGCAGGAACAGGATGAGGCAAGTAAATATTGCAGTGTTTGCTGATCCTGACTTCTCTTTGGAAGACCTCACCACAGGAATAGAAAAAAAAAAAATGGTTTCAGCCTTTGCATTGAAAATTTAATTTGGGGAGGTAAATAGCACCAAATGTCAATCATCGTTACTGCAGCAGCATAGCCAAGACTGAGCAATAAGAACAATTTAGGGGCAGGAGGAGGGGGACACCACTGAATGGTAGAGAGAAATCTGTAATACAGAGACCGGTAATACCTAAAGGGGGCCTAAAAGATATCTGGGGAGGGACTTTTTACAAGGGCTTGTAATGGTAGGACAAAGTGGAATGGCATCAAGCTGAAAGGGGATAGATTTAGATTGGACATTAGGAAAAAAAAATCACTATGAGGATGATGAGGCACTGGAACAGGTTGCCCAGAGAAGCTGTGGGTGCCCCATCCCTGACAGTGTTCAAGGACAGGTTGTATGGGGCTTTGAGCAACCTGGTGTAGTGGAAGGTGCCCCTGCCCCACAGGAGAAGCATTGGAACTAGATGACTTTCCAGGAGCCTTCCAACCCAAACTGTTCTGTGATTCTATGTGTGTATCAGATTCTGTTTTTTACAGGCAACAATGGAGCTGCAAATAACAGAAAGATATTAATTCAGAAATTGTTTTCAATGACATTTCATGGGGGGGGGAGGAAAGGAGAAAGCATCTGCCATTTTGAAGTCAGGTGTGATTTTGAAATTATACTTTACATAAAATCAAATGCTGAGAAAGGAAGTATATTTTAGAGCAGGGAAATGCATTTAGAGCAGGTCACTTATTTCTCAACAATTATTTAAGGTCAAATTTTTGATTGGTTAAGGTACACAGAAACTCTAAGATATATTCTGCCTTCAAAAGAAGGAGTTTATCTATGGTATTTTTCTCTCTGTGATGAATCTCAGAAAAGCTTTTAATTTAAGGTATGATATGGTATAGCATGGCACGGCTTGGGTGCTATCGCCTTGTTACTGAAGCCCTTACACTGGAGATCCAAAAAGTGGTGCTTTGTTTTTTGGTTTTTTTGTTTTTTTTTTTTTTTAATAGGATAGACCTTGGGATCCTAAATATGGAAGATAATCAAGGGTGTTTTTCTATATTCTTATACCTAATGAGTAAAAATCTGCTGCCTGTTGTTACAAATAGTACCACATTTGAAAAACTTTTATGAAGTATGTGTTACCGTACCTTGAAATCCAAGTAAGCGGAAAAGGAACAGGTACAAAAACTTCAGTGGTCTCTCCAGTTATCTGAAGGCCAGATTCTCTGAAACAACAATGAATGTGTATTAACTGCCATAATTTCTCCAAAGGCAGTATGGAACTCACTGCCCCCTTGAGGATCAACCAGTTGGACTGTGCAATAGGTCTTGGCACAGCTCATAGGGTTTGTAATTGCTTTTTGTTACCACTATCAAGCTTTCAGCAATTGTGATTCAAAACACACTCCTTCACTAAGAGCTAAATTTTTAAATTAAAAAAATAACAAATTGGTTTAAATATTCAAGTCTCAGTTGATTTTTGTCATTTAGTGAAGGAAATTACCGTACAATGTATTTTTTCATAATTTCTCTTGGAATTAATACTATCTTCATGTTAGACAATTATACACATGCTATTCAACATGAAAGGTTCTTCTGAGCTCTTTTGAGGTCTTTTCTTATCCTATGGTTATCTAATCCAGATTTTGACCTTCCACTGTTCTTCCAGTGCAAACTTGATTACAGTAGTATCTGGTCAAACAGCATGCAACAGAAACAAGCTCGTATTGATTGCCAAAGCAATCAATTTTGAAAAAATATGCACTGATGAAAAAGCTGCTTATACTATCTTATCTGATTTGCAGCAAGTTTTGAATGCAAAAGAAATAGTTGACCTTGAATACTTGGATGTTCCTATTTATTTTCTACTTACGTTTTTTTAAAAAACATACAGAAAACATCAAAAACCTACAAACTACGTTTGAATTCATATGATTGAGTTTACATCGTATGACAAATGTAATGCCATTGAAGTCAACTAATGTAAGATTCAAATTTCATTCACTATTTAGAGGGAAAACCTTGAACAGCTCATGAGTGTATATGGGTTGGGAATAGAAATCCTTCCCACAAGAGAAAGACTTTTAATTCAGTAAAACAGAATTAAACAAAACTTGTGATACCCTCATTAAGTTTTGTCTTTGGCCTTCTGAAATACACGCATTCACGAATTGTCCCCTTTACATTAAATCTATGGCCTGGGTCATCCAAATAAATGTTGCAGCTGTACCAATGTATTTTGTTGTAGTTCTAATGAAGTAAGGGAAGATGCAAGAGCCACTCAACATCTTCTTTGCTAACAGTCAATATGTAAAATTTTTGTGAATTCTCTCTTCTGGTTCACCTCTTAGATCTGAGAAATTATTTTGGCCCTTAGACTGATATATGGAATATTTTTACATATATGATCTCCTAAAGATTGTCCTTTTAATATTTGTTAATACATCTTTCTGTTAAAGACACATCATATTTATAAACTCAAACAAATATTTCAAACTAATTAGTATCTAAGAATGTTAAATGATAAATCAGCTCCCTGTCACTTCTAAAAGTCGAACAACACTGTAAAACAAAATCTTTACTTGAAATATTTGGTTTTATTCATAACATCTGTGACTGAATGGTATTTGCAATGAGTTCCTTTAATGCTATACATTATGTTGTCAACTCCATTATTGGGTTCCAGTTAAAGGCTACTTGTATGTGACAGAGAGGTACATATTGCTTATAAATACAGAAATCTGAGCTTAAAGTGTATTGTTTAATGATCTCTGCTGATCTCACTACCAGGCTAAAGCAGACTCAAGCACGAGAAAGGCTATGTGGTCACAATGTGTTGTGGTGACTTTTGGAAATTTGTTACATTGCACACTATATTGTCTGATTTTACCTGTCAGAGCCTCTTTCTATGAAGACTAATAATTTAAGAGTATTTGCAATGGTTAGAAATCAGGAAATAGGAGGGTAACAGTTAGTAAATATGTTCTCCATCTGGTCTACCTACAGAGAAGGGTCAAGTGGATTGTTTCAATTAAACTGAATTTTCTGCTCCTATGCAGTATATTGAGAGTTTTCTACGGGTTTGGGCTTTAACTGTTAAAAATAAAAGTGACTGATTTTGTCTAGATAAAATGCTGGGGTGTATTCTGATATTCCCTGATATTGCACAGAAATGAAACTTATTGTAGTGTTGAAGTTCACAGATAGCATAGCTCCATTTCTCTTCAAAAGAAAGTAGGATGAGGAAGACAGTTACCTCTTGAAATGGAGTTCAAGTGTTGCTAGAGTTATTATTACCAAAGCTCAGAACGTTTTCTATATTGTAACAGGGGATTATCTATAGAAGAAACGATAGGAGAAATGTGAGTTCAGTGGAAGAGAAAACAAAGAAGCTATCTGGTTTCCATCCTAGCAAATGCTTCCAATCTTCTGATATAAGGCTTAGGAGTTCCTTTCCGTGAGGGAGAAAAAATAAAGAAAAAAAAAAAAAAGGGCACCTCTGACAGGAAATGATTTTGTTGGGCCTTTATGTCCTGTTGCTGTTGTTGTGATCATGAACTTGCAAAACAAATTTTGTACCAAATAAACAAAGAAGCTAAGATCATAAAACTTGAGTCATAGAAGCCACTCTGAGCCACAGCAGGAATTTTTTATCTACTTACTGGATTTCTCCTTAGTTTTTTCTTCTCATTTTTTGTTTCCTATGAAAATGCATGAAAAGCTCTAGACTGAAATGATGGGGTCTGAACCCATTGAGCAGTGATAGAGTGGTTTGCTCAGCCTTGTCCACAAAGATGCTTTTATGCTTTCTTAATGGACAGTCCCTAAAAAAAATGTAGATAACTCAGACCAATTGATGACTGTTAAAAAAGAAAAAAAAACAAAACAAAAAAAATGGCTCTGTATTTTGGAAGTATCCTGATAAATTTATCAAACTAGATCATAGTACAATCTTCAAAATAACATCTTAATTTAGAACAATGAGACACTCTGGACCAATCCTTTTAAAAGCATGCCCCTTTCTTGTTTCAGAGCTATATTAATAAGAGGTCTCTTACAGCTTGATAGCAGCAACAATGGGTCATGTTTTCAAATTGCTTCTCTAATTTGTAGACAGCTCAGGAGTTGCTCCTAATTTCTGAGCTTGTATTTTGTTAATTCAAGTCCCTCATTTCCTGTATCTTGTCTGTACTGTTTTGTTAAGGGAAGATAATAAATACTCTGAACAAGTTTGTTTGCACAGAACTTCATTTTGCAATGCATTAAACAGGAACTGGTCATATGTAGGTAAAACTGAGTCCTTAATATGAATGTTGTAAATCATTCCAGTATAGTATGAATTTTTCACAAATTCTCATGAGGTTTTTTCACAGTCACAGGACTGGAATTAGCTGAATTTTGAATTATTCTTTTTTTTTTTTGTCTTGATTTTCAGTTTGAAGTGTAGTAAAGTGTAAGTAAATAAAAATATTCCTTCTTCCTATTCCTCGAGTTATGAACTGAGTCCCATGTTAATCTGAACAGGAAAGCCAAAGTCTGAGAAGATAACTGCTTGGATTTCTCTTCTTTTCAGGTTTTATGACCAAATTTTCCACTAGAAATGTGCATGCTTTCTGGCCAAAATGTGAGTGTAATCTGGGACTTCTATGCAGCTTTTTTTCTGTGCTCTATTAAGACATATAGGTATGTTAACAGTTCATACCATCCTGCTTCTAGATGAAAAAGGACAAATGACAGTTTCTTCCCTACATCAGATAGTTCAGATTGTAAATACTGTAAAATGATAATATGTAGCAATTTAGATATCTCATAATCTTGTATATATTGAAAGTGACACCATTGCAAACATATTCTGTGGTACTGGAGTAGTTTGGCCTCAGTGAGTGTGGGACATGGTTAGGCATTCATTCTTAACATATAATTCGTTATAATTTTTTAATATGTTTTATAAATGGGAACAGCTTTTGTCCTGCCAGGCCCGAGGCAAGGCCAAAAAAGGATCGGACAGTGATGCATACGCCTCTGCTGCAGCAGAATATACTGAATGGTCACCAGAACTGCCTATCTGCCAAGCCCACTTATAGGCCACTGTGGGAGTTACTGTGGACAGGAAAGAGGAGAAAGTTCAGGGCAGTGAAGGTGAGGAGAAAAAGAGACAATGATGGAGAATCTGGCTATGAAAAGGAAAATGTGGGTATGTCAAGGAATGCAAATTAAAATGCCATCTCAGTCTTTCAAACTCCATGTATATCTTGGAGTTCATGCAGCAGCCATTCTCACACAGGATTAGAGAGAGGGTGTAAGGTCGAGGGAGCCATGTGCTCTGCAGGCAGCAGCAGCAGTGCAGAGTGCCAAATGAGTGGATCACAGCTGCCGGGAAAATGTGCTGCCATGTTTTAGATTTATATGTCATCTCCCGAAAAACCTAAAATCTGTTTTCAGAGGCACGTTGCTAAATAGTTTGAAAACAAGAAAAAAATACACTTGTCATAGTACTGCATGTGCTATTTAGATAGTCTTTGTTTATACTGCTATCTGTTCTCACAATGGCTCTTACTTTCCCCCTCTGTCTCATTGTATGGTATACAGAGAGATGAAGGTTAGGAAAAATAGAACCCACCTTTACACATTCATATGCATTTATAAACTCAAGATTTCTTGGAACCAAAGTGCCACCACTTTCAGCAAACTATTCCAAGCTATAACATACTCTCTACTGTTGCATACCAATACTGAAATGAAAAAAAACCCAAACACTTTCAGGGCAATCTGAGTGTCCATGGCTGGTACATTTTAGGCAGAATTTAGGACACAATTCTGGCAGATTTCATATCAATCTTTCTCAAACCAGGGCTTGCAATCTTGTTCCTGTTTATGACATTCATTTTTGTTCATTTGCATCAGTATGTCACCAGCTCTGTAGTTCACTGCTAAAGTGATTTTAAATGCTTCTAGCTACAGTTTGTAAATAACTTCAGCTCTGTGACATTCTTTAGTCTCTAGATTGTGCATCCTGTATTCATAACCACAAAACCTGAATATTGTTACCAACATCAGCCTGACGTCTTTGTTTGTCTTTGATACCTTGATTTATGAACAAGCTTTATGAAAGGTGATCCAGGCAGGAAACACCTTTACATATTCTCAGCCTGTTTCCCTAATAGAATATTTATGAGACAAGAAAACCTGGGGGGATATATCTGAATTTCTCCTCACAAAATAGCTGTAGTGAAAAAATGAATAAATAAAAGTTAACAGAATTATGAAAATGTTGTAATATCTATTTTATCTGAGCTATTCTTTTTAAAATGTTCTCATTGCTAGGATCATTGTCATTGTTATAACCAGAAGAACTTCACAGCAAAGCAGCAGAATTAAAACATATTAACTCATCTATGCTTAAAAATGGGCATTAATAGCCATTGCTTGAGCTGGGGCTCTGTTTGGCAGTTTACAGAAAAGTAGGAGGGCATGAAACTCATGTACTTACATGACCTTATATTATGCACTATTTGTCTGTGGTTTAACCCTTGCCTGTTGTCTATGTTGCATATGATTGTTTTTTTGTTGGGCTTTGCATGTTTGTTTCACTGAAATACGGTTTGATTTTTTTTTAATCTTCTTGTTTCAAAAGAGGATAAAAGATAAGCATTTTGGGTTTAGGAGTCACTGTGGGAAGAAGAACAGGCAATTCACTAATCTCTCAGTAGGACACTGTCCCAGTAACAGGTTTTGCTTACTTTGAGCTTCCCCATACAGGTATGGCAGCTTTGAACACTGCCACCTCTTCTTTTGGCACCTGACCGCACTGATAACCTTTAGCAGTAAGACCTGTATGCTGAACGGTGTGGACTGAAGGGTGAGCAAGTCCAGAAGGAATACAATAATTTTCCCCAGCACTTTTGCCTATCTACCTTGAAAGGAAGGGGAGAAAAAGAGAAAGGCAGAGGCTTGGAAAGAAAACGTGTTTGTTTTATTATTCTTCATAATATTCCTTCTGATCCCCACAGCTCAGTGGATATAGGGTCATATTGTTTTGCACTCCTACAGCATCAGTAATCAATTCATGTTAAAGTCTTGCAAATATGAGTCAGTTACACCTCCCAACACAGATATCAGATAACCTGTGAAGGTGCTGGGACTCCTGCCACTGGCTCTGTTGTGGAAACAGCAAATCTTCTAAAAGGTTTGTTTTGCTAGTGTCTAGTGTTCTCCATTCCTGAAGATGTGACCTATTTCTGCACAAGCCTTGAGTAATTTTAAGGATATGGCATGGATAATCCTCTACAATGATCCCTTTCAATGTATACGAACTTTAAGAAGGTGAAGCTCTTGGTCCAAGCACAACACCGTTCTGTATGTTTTAGCTGCACTGTGTTGAAGCTGTTTGCCTCAACGACTCTGTAACAAAATTATGGAAATTTATTTCAGAACTGTTGTATTTTTTTCTCCACTTCAAACAGTTTTCCTCCTTGTAATCTTCAAATTAGACATTTACAAGGTACTCTCTGCCCAGACTCCATTTCTTTGTACGTTGCAATACATATTTATGTCCCGTAGATTGCAGGGTGCAGGGTCAGATCATGCTTTTATCATTTCTGTTCTTCCTAAAACAACGTAGAAAATTCTGTGCATTGGTTTAAAACAAAGCTGAACTGATTTACATGTGGAAGACATAACATATATTCATAATATCTATAATTTTTTATATTTATTCAGTAAATCTAATTATCTAATGTAAAAATAATCCTAGCAGAAAGAGCTATTATTTCTAAAGCAAAGTTGTAATGCATAGCATGTACTCAACACATTTATTTAGCTTACAGGTAACTGATTATTTGTTTATTTAACAAAGCTAATGTAACTAAGATGGAATACGTTGCACTCTGGGGGCTTTTATACTGTACCACAAAGAAATATCAAAGAAATTTAAATGTGTTCTCATTAAACACGATGGCCCAGATTCCAGTACTATGCTGAATCATTCTAATCCAGTTCCATTAGGGTGACCTTGCGATGACTTTGCCTTTTCCACAAGAGAAACATTTCCAAAAGGAAGCCCTGCTACAAGTGGCATGCAGGGAATTGATATTTATTCTTGTCTGACCACTGTGATCATTACAGTTGAGAAGATCCTCTGAAGGATGACCTCCTTCCTGACAAGTCTGAGGGTGCATTGCTGAATATACATACGAACTTCAAAGGCAAAGGTGCATGAAGCATGACAGGTTGGTCCCCAGCACCTCTGCAGAGCTCACCTTCACACCTTTCCTTGGCTACATCTGTGTCTTGAGCATGTTGCACTGCTGTGTGCTTCTCTGCATGTTGCCTTCCAAAGCAATTGTGACACCAAGCCCCAAAACAATAGTGACTTTGAAAAAAGCAGATATATGTTTTGGTCTTCTTGATGAATAAATAGCACAGGTACAGAATACAGGTACAGTGATGTTCGAAGTAGACACACCCTTTCTTTCCCCAGAGCACACAGTGTTATGGGTCCACTGCTATATAATTATGATTAATTTGATGAGCTACTCATAGGTCAAGACCATTTAGTATGTGTTTATAAATTTGTAGAGACCTAAACAGCCTCTCATTCCATAAATTTGGTAAGGTAAGCACCATAGAACTGTTGAGCTGACCTAGTAGCTCTTTGCCACCAAAAGAGAGAGCTAGTTTGCTCCCTTTGCTCAGGATGACCAGTGGTCCTGGTATCCTTTTGACCCCGTTGTGAACAGATTCAGTTCATCAAACTGAAAAATAAATCTAAGAAAAAAAACAAACAAAAAACAAATAAGCAAGCAAACAAACAAAAACAAAACCCCAAACAGTATAAAAGGCAGAGCAATAATTTTCAGTACTTTCTGTCAGTTCAATGTACTGTATCCAGACATTCATGGGTCTGACAAGTTAAAAGACTTTGTGGAAAAGAGAGAATAAGGTGGGTGAAAAATGAATAAAACTCAGAGAATTGATGAGTCAGTTAAAACAGGCAGTGAAATCAGACCATTAAGCTGCAGGATGTTTACAGAGTAATTACTAATGATCTGTCTATGGGACATTTAGTTCTTAGAATTTGGTTAAAAATTCAAATTTTTGTTGTGAATATTCTTTTATAGTGGCAAGGGTCATTTTTGTGAATTCACACAATTGACCTGGTGGAAAGCTGAAGACAAGACATCTGTATCCATTAGAACATCATTAATCTAAATATCAGTCTTGAAAATTTGCCTACAATATTTTGAAAGTATCTAGTGCAAGCCACCCATAAAAATAACGTTCTATATCTCTTCCTTTCATCTAATTTTGATCCAAGCCACATTCAAAAGAAGCATGTGTAATTGAAGTAAAGATGCCAAGTTAGTACTGTCATTTAATATCTGATCTATGCTGTAATTGCCCACTGCAAGATGCTTCTGAAAGAAATTAATTAAAAGGAATAGATGCTTAGAAGGTTGTCTATTGACAGAGCTCCAAGCTTAGCCTAAAGATATGAGTAGATTGCTCCCATCTTTTATTTACAATCATATATTTTTCCATTAAAGGCTGACTTTTTTTCCAAAAATAAAGTTTTCATTGGAAAATACAGACAGAAGTTAATACTTTCAGAAGTTGTTTGAGTGACTGACATCTCCAGGGTGTATATGCACAGTAGAGATTTTCATGAATGCTGAGGGTCAAAAAGCTGTAACAGTCTGGTCTGTGTTATGGGCTTGTGCCTGGGGACTTCATGATGGAAAGACAGCACCAGAGATATACACAGACCTGTCTTATGCTGGGAGGGCTCACTGATCTGATGCCTGTTAAGGGAGTGGTGTCTGCCTCACAGTCTACTGTAGTGCACTGCAGCTCCACTTGTAGTAACACTGCCAGTCACTCAGATGTTGAAAACTATCTTTTTTCCCCAGATGCTATAGTTTAGAACATTTTCCATGTAATACTTTTCCCTAGAAGTTTACCTTCTCTTTTCAGTTTCTTTCCTTGTTGAAATTGTTTGGTTAAACAAAAAAAAAAATGGAAAAAAGTACACATATTTTGGTTAAAAATCTCTTCAGCAATATTCAATACAATGAAACATTTTGAACTTAATACACCAGGGAAAAAAGAATATTTTTTTTTTAATTTCCTGCTCCTTTGGTCCGTCCAAGTAGACTCCAATACAATAAACAGCCAAAGGAAACATTTCAAATGAAAACTGGCATATTCTCCAGTCCCCTTTGACATACAACTACTCAGCCACTTTCTGGCTGCACTTCTTCAAAACTCTCTTCACAGCTTGTAGAGGTGGCCAGCAAGTGAATGTTGAGCTATATGCAACTTATGAATGGTTCAACCAACGTGCCTAGGCTGGGACTGTGCAACGTGCCTGGAGACAGTTCTGTAGTGTCACTCTGATGGCTGAGGAAACTCTTGGTGGAAACATGGTTTTTAGAGACTGATACTGCTGGATTTGTCTGGGAGCCATCTGTACATCTATATAGCCTTATTCCACTGCTTAGATGAGTTTGCTTCTACCTATAACAATTTGAGATTTTATTTTCCTGTGATATTTGTACAAAACCACATCTTTTGCCTGAACAACAATCAGTAGTTTCAGGCCAGGGTACTCCCTCTTCACACAAAACTCAATGTGTATTCACTGAGTGTTAGATCACACATGATAATGTGTTACCTCACTGCATCAGGACAGCTAATTTTAGTAGAAACAGCAGCAGATAACAAGATACGCATATCCTAATCTTGCTGCTTGCAACATCCACAGATGGATACTAAAGCTGAGAACTTTGAAAGAGTCCCAAAGTCATTACATCAAATTAAGCCAATGCCAAGTCTCAGCTGGCAAGACTCAGAGTCCCCCATCTGAGTTTCCATTTTTTCAGCCATACATACATGTAATAAATGGGTCTGGTAACAGCATCACAGAATGATTGAGGTTGGAAACGATTTCTGAATGTCATTTTGCTGCACCATGTGCTTGAGCAGCATCACCTGGACCAGTTGTGAAAGACCATCTTCAGATGGCTTTTGAATATCTCCAAGGATGGAGACTCCACAACAACCCTGGACAACCCATTCCAGTTTGAGGTCATCTTCATAGTGAAAAAACATTTCCTGATGTTCAGAGGGAACCGCTTGTGTTTTATTTTGTGCTTACTGCCTCTGGTCCTGTGATGAGGCATCACTGGAAGAAAACTGTCTTCATCTTCTTTACATCCTCCCTTCAGTTATTTGTACATATTGATGAGATTTCTCTGAGCCTTCTCTTCTTCAAGTTACACCATCCAACTTTCCCAGCCTTTACTCAAAGGAGAGATGTTCAGGTCCCTTAATCATTTCTATGGCTCTTCACTGCAGTGTCTTTGAACTGGGGAGCACAGAAGTGGACACTACTTCAGATGTGGCCTCACCAGCATTGAGGAGAGGGTAAGTATCACCTTTCTTGACCCGCTGGCAACACTCCTCCTTAGGCAGTCCAAGTATGCTGTCCTTCCTCTTCACAAGGGTGCATTACTGGCTCATATCCAACTTGACATCCACCAGAACTCCCAGATCCTTTTCTGCAAAGCTGCTTTCCAGCCAGTTGCCCCATCACAGAGAGGTTCATAGGATTATTATTCCCCTGGTGCAGAACTTTGCACTGCACTTTTTTGAACTTCATGAGGTTCCTGTCAGACCGTTTTTTCAGCCTGATGAGGTCTCTCAGAATGGCAGCATAACTCCAAATTGCATCTGATGCTTCTCTCAGTTTTTGTGTTAGCAGCAAAAGAACTGAGAGTACACTCTGCCCAATCATCCAGATCATTAATGAAGTCTTTGGGCAGGATTGAAGCCAGTATTGACCCCTACAGTATAATGTCAGTTACTGTCATCCAACTAGACTTTGTACCACCACCCTCTGGACCTGACTATTCTGATGGTGTCCAAGGCACTTCACTGTCCAACCCATGCTTTATCAGCTACTCTATCAGGATTTACTGTGAAAGTGTCAAAAACCTGTCTGCAGTCAAGGCAGGCAATATCAGCTGCTCTTTCATTATTCACTAAACCAGCCACTGTAGAAGATTAACAAGTATTTGAAGTATGACTTCAGATTGGTGAAGTAAGGGAATCCATGCTGATTCTTTGTGTTCATCTGCATGTCCATGAAGTGGCTGCTAATAGTTTCTATGACTCACTTGAGGTGAGGCTGACCAGCCTGTAGATCCCTGAGTCCTACTTCTTACCCTTTTGGAGACAGAAATGATATTTGTTTTCCTCCAGTCCTCAGGCACCTCTCACAGTTGCCATGATCATTGAAAGATTACCAGGAGATGTCATAACATCTGTTAGCTCCTCAGCACTCTGGTGCATCCAGTCAGGGTCCGTGGACTTATGTATGTTCAGTTTGCTTAAGTAATCTCTGACTTAACCCTCTTCCATCAGGTGTAAGTCTTTCTTCCTCTAGACTTTTCCCCTAGCTTCCAGAACCTTGTATTCCGGAAGGTTGTCTTGCTAATAAATACTGAAATGAAGAAGACATTCAGTCTTTTCCATATTCTGTATCAGCATAGCCCCTGACCTATTCATCAGAAGGCCCACATTTTGCCTTATCTTCCTTTTGCTGTATGTGCACATATAGGTGATCATCTTGTTGACTTTGACACCCCACACTATGGATGGACTTTGCCTTTCCTAATCATACCTCTTCATGCTCAGACAGCACCGTTTTAATCCTATTAGATTTTCATACTTCCACCTTCTGTACGGTCCCTTCTCATAGAATCAAGGACATAGAATTGTTTATGTTGGAAAAGACCTTTAAAATCATAGAGGTCAACCTTTAAATTAACACTGAAAAGTCCACCACTAAACCATGTCCCTAAGTGACACATCTACACATCTTTCAAATATTTCCAGGGATTCATGATTCAACCACATCTTTGGGCAGCCAGTTCCAGTGCTTAACCACCTGAAAAGGTTGTCAATTCTGCACTGAAAATGCAGAATTTTTTCTTAATATCTAGTCTAAACCTCCCCTGGCTCAACTTGAGACCATATCCTCTTGTCTTATCATGTATTATGTGAGAAAAGAGACCAACAACCACTTTGCTACAACTTCTTTTAGGTAGTTGTAGAGAGTGATAAGGTGTCTCATGGTCATTTTCTCCAGACTAAACAACCCCAGTTCCCTCAGCTGCTCCTCCTAGGACTTGTTATTTAGACTCTGCACCAGCTTTGTTGGTCTCCTTTGGATATGCTGCAGTACCTCAGTATCTTTCTTGTAGTGAGGGGCAGATAAACTGAGTACAGTCTTCAAGGTGCAGCCTTACTAGTGCCCAGAACAGCGGGATGATCACTGCCCTGGCCCTGGTGGCCACACTACAGGCCAAGATGCCATTGGACCATCTTGGATACCTGGCCACATTTCTGGCTCATATTCAGCTGGCTGTTGACTAACAACCCCAGGTTCTTTTCTGCCAGGTAGCTTTCCAGCCACTCTTCCTCAAGCCTGGAGCATTGTATGGTGTTATTGTGACACAAGTGCATTAGCCAGCACTGAGGCTTGTTGAACCTCATACAATTGGCCTTGGCCCACCAGTCCAGCCTGTCCAGATCCCTCTGAAGAGCCTTCCTACTCTCTAGCAGATCGAGACTCCCCACCCCATTTGGTGTCATCTTCAACCTTACTGAAGGTGCACTTGATCCCCTTGTTCAGTTCATATATTAAATAGAACTAGCCCCAATTTGAGACCTTCATAACACCTCTTGTGACCATACATGGATTTAACCCCATTCACCACTGCTCTTTGGGCTCAGTCATACACCCAGATTTTACCCAGTTTTTCTGTTTGAGTTTTGAAGGGATTTCCTTATTCATTCCATGTAGGCCTTCTGGCATTTTTCTTGACAACCTGCACGTCGGGATGGGCTGCTCTTGAGCTTGAAGGGTGATCATTAAATATCACCAGCTTTCTTGGACCCCTTTTTCTTTTTGGCCCTTATCTTATGGGACTTTTTCAAGTAGATGCATACTTCAGTAGATGTTCTACTGAATCCCTACGCTGTGAATCCCTGTTCCCTCCTTTCATTAACTTGAACTCCACTATCCTATAGTCACTGCTGGCAAGGCTACCAGTTCAACTTTAAAGGTTCAACTTTACATCTCAAATAAACCTCCAGCAAGGTCCAGCAGAGAACCTCTCTTTGTTGGCTCCTCTATTACTTAGTTTAGGAAGTTGTCATCATGAAAATCCTGGATTGCATATGCCCTATTATGTTATTCTTACAACAGGCATCAAGGAGGTTGATCCATAAGGATCAAGCCCTGTGAATGTGAGGCTACTTTAAGCTGTCTGTAGAAGGCCTCATCCACTTCTTCCTTGCCAGGTGGCAGATACCCACTACCATGTTACCTATACTGGTCTGTTTTTGAATTCTTACCTTTAAGGTCTCAGTTCCATCATTGGCAGACAAAGCTCTATGCACTCTAACTGTTCTTTCATATAAAGGGCAAACTTACCTCCTCATCTTCCAGACTTGTTCTTCTGTAAGATCTTGTGTCCCTCCACTGCAGCACTCCAGTAATCTGAGCCACCCCACCACAACTTCACAGTCCAGCAAGACAGCTAACAAGCAGCATGAAGATCTCTAATTCCTCCTGTTTATTTCCCATTACATCCTCAATATCCAGCTAGCATGGAACATACCATTCCTATGTCCCTGGAGCCTCTAAAACAGATATTGTATGCATAGTCTTTAATAGCAATGCTCCTTGCAGTGCTCTAAACACAGAGCAATGTCCAACAGCAGCATGGATGCAATTGTGAGAACATGTCAAAGCACAGTACAGACTCTTCCAGGAGTTTAGCATACAATGATGGCATTCGTGGGCACTGTCTTAGTTACAAATGTAGACATAGCCCTCAGATTAATTTCAATCTGAATGAGGCAAAAGGGAAATTGCTGATTATTATTTTTAATTGTTACTTTAAAAGTCACACAAGGTCTTACTGCTCTGAAGAAGACCGTCAGTAATACAATTTTGTCCAGATGCTTTTATTTATATGTATCTTAAGATTATGTGCTGTCTAACACTGAGAACAACATAGAATATTGGTTTGCATCGAGGCAATAATATTGTGTTGAGGAAATTCTTGTTCTGAGCTATTAGCTTTAAAGACCAAAATGTATCTTTTATGGTAGATTGGGAAATTAAAACTGTGGAAAAGTAAAAGTACTGGGAGTTCTGTAGACTTACAGTAGATGATGATGATGATGATGATTATTATTATTATTAATTATTATTACTGTTGTTTTTAATAATGCTAACATTTCCTTCCCTGCTCAACCAGATTATATACACAGAGTCATCCCTCTGTTCATTTGTTGAAAATAATACTTATTTTCAGGGGAGTTTAGAGGATTCCTTTATGGTTACACATCTAGCCAAATCCCACCATTTAAGGCACAAAAGAAGCAGCCAGTGATAGAGGACACAGAGGGGCAAGGGTGTCCACTCTTTCTTCGGCGTGTGTCAAAGCCCTAGAAAGCCAATCTGCTTGCAGGTGGGGATATGGGGGAGGTTTTCACTCAGGTCTTTGTCCTAAAGCTACCCCTTTTCCCTTCTGTGTCTTTTATTTTTTCCCACCTAGAGCCTCAAGCTCTTAGAATGTATTTTTTTTTCTATTCATCTAAAAGGCTTTGAATGGCTCTGTCAGTTGTTATCAGTTTTATAAATCAAGTGAGGGGAACTCTGCTGTCATTCTGGCATCTGTGAACATAGTCCAGTATAGATTATCAAAAATACAAGAAAAAAAATTGAATTATTATGTCATTATACATCCGTAGATCCTTATTAGTCAAATGATGTAATAGTGGAAAAAGTTGGAAGAACTTAGAACAGTCTTTGAACTTAGGCTATTTTAAACACCTGGGAGACTTGAAATCATGATGCTCAGCTATCACACAGAAGCACCTTGCCAGAATGCTATATTGACATGACTTTTGGTTCTGCAGTCTTCATTGTGTTTGCACAGTGGCCCAGATTTGACAAAAAGAGGAAAATGCTGTCACTCAAATTGTTCCATTCAGAGTTTTATTCCATGTAATAATTTGCAACAACCCTGATTTTTTTTTTTACTAGTAGAAAACATATTTTACCCCTATTTTATGGTCACCAGGGTATTGTACAGAAATGCTGGAAGAACCAGTGATTTTGTATGTGTCCATGATAGTTCTGCTGAGTGCCAGGTTCAGTGCTGCTTGTCTTGGTGGTTTGTGTCTGAATACACCCACCGGGTTGACCCTTAAGGGGATTTTGGCATAGCAAGAGGCATGGCTTCTGAATTCAATATGGAACGAAGCGGTGATAAAACCTCAGTCCCTCAGGATGATGGAGATGCCTGCAAGTGCACTCAATAGAAAATGTGTGGAGCATTCAGACATATTTTGTGGCTGAAATGCTTACAGATGTTCTTCTTGGTACTCAAGGAATTAAGTGGATCACTGGGTGGGCAAGGGGCCGGATTGCACAAAAGAACCCAAATTCTGCTGATAGTCCCATGTTGGACAACAGACCACTTTGTGTATCTCACTTCTATGTCCCCATCACATATGAAGGTTCAACAGCTTCTTATAGGAGGAATAGAACTGCCTAATCAACTACCATTTCAGCTATTTTAATAATAATCCTGGATTTTAAAATATCTCAACCATGTTTCACAATGGAAAAGGGGTTAATAACAAATGAACAAACAACTGAATTTCTTACTTCTTA
The DNA here is from genome assembly GCF_012275295.1 of Melopsittacus undulatus. Taxonomy (NCBI): domain Eukaryota; kingdom Metazoa; phylum Chordata; class Aves; order Psittaciformes; family Psittaculidae; genus Melopsittacus; species Melopsittacus undulatus. Next base: position 21,042 of record NW_022994468.1, on the reverse strand, counting down.
TTAGGACTGATAAAGGAAACTTTTCTATTGACAGCCCTGAGCTGCACATAATCTAGGATTTTAATGCTCCAGTACTCACCATGGTGCCTTGAGATCCTCTCAACTGCAGTCCCTGGGTTTAAATGCAAGAAGGAAATGACGGGAAATTGCCTCCAAGAAGGTTTTTCAGTCTGAAATGCACTTTCTCAACTGCTGTGATACAACCAGAGTTTGTTGGCATTTACAGAGTAGCCTGCTCACCCCCTAGTATTCATTCTAGACCTGTCAGCACAAATGAGAGCATTACACATAATTTGGTTGCACAGGAAAAGTGATCCTCCTTTCAGAAAATAATTTTTGCTATTACCTCTATTTCTGTCTGACAAAATAAGATGCACACATTATGAGCCGTGGAAAGAATCATACATCAGTCCATGTAACCAACACAGGACATTTTAATAGAAGTTTTTACATATAATCTTTTTCTCTCAGGTAAATTGCTAATATAAACTGACTAGGATTTCATTACCTCGACCTCATTGCATTTTTATTCTTTTTTAATTTCTGTAATGCAAACACTGGAATTCATAGAGCAGGCAGCTAAATCTACCTGACAGGAAGAGCAATTCTTATAGTGGGAAGTTGTTGCACATGCAAAGAAATTTTTTTTTTTTAATATTTATTTCTTTGTGTGAGTATCATGTTTTCATTTGTTTCATTTGTTCCTACCTGCTACCTTCAGCTGTTTTCAAAAAAGCAGTCAGGAAGATGACAGGAGTGCCACAGCTTCCTACAGTATGTGACTGTTTAAGCTTAAGTCACCACAGCTGTGAAAACTGTGGATGCAACTTCAAAAAAAAATGTTTTGAATGTGACATCAAAATTACTCTGCGATGTTTGTACATTTTTCATGATGCTGTCTTCAGCACAACTGATCACTATATTTCTTTACAGCAACAGTATGAAGAAGTGGGCTTTTAATAGGATGGGGTTTTGCTATGCTGCTTTCTCTGTGTCTAGCTAGCTAAGACTATACTGTAGCTTAATGTGACACAATTATAACAGTGATGCTTTAGGAAGTCTCAAGAAGCAAAGCTGTATCTCCTTGCACATGGCTGTTCTCAGGGAGGACAACATGTGTGCATATATGAGGAAGCACAACAGCACTACTGCAGATGGAAATGGAGTAAGACAGACAAGCAGAGGACTTAGACAATGTGCCACAGAGCTCAATAAATCTATACACTTTCTTTATGCTCTACAAGGTCATAGATGACGCTGACACCAGTCTCCTAGCAACCCACACTACTAACCTACTTTTGTTTCCAATCACTAGAGAATGGGTTTAATGCTCTGAGCTGTGTTTCCACATGTGGAGGAAATAATCAAATTGATGCTGGTAACTGCTGATGTGCAAAATGCTAAAAAGCATTTTTTCTGGTCTGTATCTCCTCTATATTGGTTGCAGACAGAAGGCTTCTTTAATAAAAATTAACAGTATTAAAGAATTCTAAAGTTGCACAAGAATAGTAATTTCATTAAAAATGTGTAGATATAATATGCAAACTCAAACATGTATTTATTTAACTAGGAGTCTAATACAAGCTCCCTGTTAAGGATATACCCCAAAAGATACTTCTGATATTCAAAACATAATAAAGGTGGAAATTAGGAAATACAAAAATAAAGTATATTACTGAAACATGATTTTAATAGGTTATAGGTCTTGTAATCAATTAGTTAAAAACCCTTAGGTAACCCTTGTAATTATTTTTTTAAAAAATCTACATTTGGAATACCTATTGTATAAAACTTTGTTTGACATAAAGAAAACACAGAAGAGTCTTTAAGCAACAATAATTCACAACCATAATCATATTGAATAAAATCTCCGTCTGTAACTTAAGAGTAATATATGTACATTTGATAGTACACAGCTACATCTTGTCAAAGTAATGATACATTAATGTATTCTTCTTCAAAAATTCTACATAGTTCAATTCCAAAACACACGTTAGATGATACAGCAGTCAATCATGCAAAGTAAATAATTCATTCAATTAATTTATCATTTTTCTCTGCTTGAGGAATGCTCCAACTTCTACCTAACTATAAATTGGATTTTCATGAACATTTCTTAGCATTTTATTAATCAAATTTCCTGTCCCTGATACACAAGTTTCATTCTTTGCTGGTTAGCTGCAGGTATTTGTAAGGATCAGATGAAAATTCTTTTCTGTGTTTTGGTAACAGGTATTCCCAGCCAGCCATAAGATTTGAAAAAGTACCAAAGCTCTTCATTTTACATGTAACAAGAGAATATTTTTACAATACATGTACCTCATAAGCATCATATCTGCTCTACAGTGAGTACAACTTTCATTTCAGACAGATATAGCAACAGGCAAGGGGAAATGCCATTGCTTCCCATATTCAACAAAACATTCAGGTTTTGGTGTCTAAAAACCAACCCATGCTAACATTTTCCCTGTCTACTGATAGAAAAACATTACTGTTCAACTGAACATGTCAATGCATCAGACACTACTGAATATTACAGTGATCTTCTTAAGGTACAATTACTGAGTTGAGGGCTTTCAATTCTACTGACACAGCACTGGTCTCCTCTGCCTTTCTCCTGCTGTCTATGAAAGACACTATCATTGCCATGAGAGAATCAGTTCCTTGCTGCTACATATAGTAATTGCCTGACCCTTGGCTGTCACCATCAGCACACACAGTAGACTGGGAGATATAAAGGGCAGGAATTAAAAGATCACCAGATCATAAACCCTGTGTGTGCTGCCCTGAACCTTGAGTGAAGTGAATATGTCATGTGGATTCTCCTAAACTGTTTTTGATTGTCAGTGGCATTGTGAGACCACAATGAAAGCAAGTGGACACCAGCCTAGTAAGAGAAGCCATTCATAGCTGATCTCCACATAGGATTTGGAGAATGGAGAACCATGTAGATTTCCAGTACGGTGATGTCCTCACAGTGAGGTAAGGCTCCTCTGGATTACTTTGCCTCAGCAATAAAGAACACTCTTTATGTGGGAAAAGTGTGAGCCAAGATAAAAACCCCCGTCACTTCCATATTTACTCTGAGTACATTTGTACTAGTGGTTACTGGTGTTGTTTGGGGTGTGTTTTTCTGGTTTTGCACAGCTGTCATTCATAACCCCAGAATGATGGCACTGTGTAGATTAGAAAAGATCTTTGGAAGTCTCTAGACCATTCTCCTGCCCAGACCAGAAGAGATGAACATGTTTTCAGGGTCTTGTTCAGTCAGGTTTTGAGAATCCCAAAGGGCAGATACTTTGCAGCCTCTCTGGAAGCCCATTTCATTATTTGAACATCCTCATAGTGATTTTTTTTTTCCTTACAAGTAATAGAGGTTTTACACATACAGCTTCATGGAAAAATGCTGAAGACTGATGAGTCCCCACTATTTCAGGAAATTTTCTAGTACTGACAACTACCTCCATGCAGGATATATAATGGTATGGACACTGGTTATAGTGGGAAAATGCTACCTGGTTGAAAGCTTGGCCTGAAAATGGCTGAGTTGTGCTGACTAAGAGGTTTCCCAAGTAACAAAGGGAGGCTTGAGAGGGTTTTTAATTGTCTACAAATGGTTAAAGAAACCACCCCAAAAAAAAACAACAAATGAGCAATTAAAAAGCTGAAGTACTTAATGCTGATTTTGCTTCAATCTTTAATAGTCACAGCAGCCATCCTCAGGGTACTCAGTTCTCTGAGCTGGGTGGCAGATATGGGGAGCTGATTGAAGACCCCATAATTCAGAAAGAAATGGTTACTGACCTCCTATTCCACTTAGATGTACACAAGTCTATGGGGCTGGAAGCGTTAAACCCAAGAGTGCTGAATGAGCTGGCAGAGGAGCTTGCTAAGCCGCTCTCCATTATCTGTCAGGAGTTCTGGTCTAGTGGGCAGGTCACAGAGGATTGGAGATTGGCCAGTGTGACACCTCTCTACAAAAGGGCAGGCAGGAAGACCCCAGGAAATACAAGCCTGTCAGCCTGACCCCAGTGCTGGAGAAGGTCATGGAGCAGATCATCCTGAGTGCAAGCACACAGTACATGCAGGAAAATGGGGGGGGATCAGGACCACTCAGCATGAGACCATAAAGGGCAGGTCCCACTTGACCAAAATGGTCTCCTTCTATGATAAGGTGACCCGCAAGATTGAAGAAGGAAAGAATGTTGTCTATTTGGACTTTAGTAAAGCATTTGACAATGTCTCACAAAGCTTTCTCCTGGAGAAACTGAACGCTCTGGCTGGAGAGGTGTGTTCTTCACTGTGGTAAAAAATTGTCTGGATGGTGGAGCCCAAAGAGTGGTGGTAGATGGTGTCACATCCAGCTGGCGACTGATCACTAGTGGTGTCACTCAGAGCTCAGTGTTAGGTTCAGTGTTGTTTAACATCTTTATTGATGATCTGGATGAAGAGATTAATTGCACCCTCATTAAATTTGTGAGTGGCACCAAGCTGGCTAGGAGTATGATATGCTGGAGGGTAGGAATGCTCTGTAGAGTGATCTGGACAGGCTGGATCAATGGGCTGTGACCAGTTGTGTAAGTTTCAACAAGACAAAGTGCTGGGTCTCACCAGTGGCATCCTGACCTGTATAAGAAATTTGTGTGGCCAGCAGGGCAGTGATCATCCCCCTGTACTGGGCAATTGAGGCTGCAACGCAAATCCTGTGTTCAGTTCTGGGCCCCTCACAGCAAGAGAGACATTGAGGTGCTGGAGAAGGTCCAGAAAAGGACAGTGAAGCTGGTGAAGGATCTGGAGCACAAGTCTGATGAGGAACAGCTGAGGGAACTTTGGGTATTTAGTCTGGAGAAGGCTCAGGCAGCACCTTATTGCTCCCTACAACTACCTGAAAGGAGGTTGTAGTGAGGTGGGGGTCAGTCTCTTCTCCCAGATAAGAAGTGATAAGACAGGACATAATGGCCTCAAGCTGTGATGGGGGGTTTAGATTGGATATTAGGGAAAATTTTCTTCACAGAGAGGTTACACAGGTATTGAAACAGGCTGCCCCAGGAAAGTGGCAGATATACCCCTCCTGGAAGCATTCATAAACTGTGTAGATGATGCCTTCAGTGACAGTTTAGTGGTAGTCTTGGCAGTGATGGGGTAATGGCTGGACTTGCTCTTCAAAGTCTTTTCCAACCTAGCTGATTCAATGAAAACCAAAACCAAAATAAAACTAAATAAAAACAAACTCCTCAAAACAAGCCCACCAATCAAAAAAGACCCCAGTAAATACTCTACAAAACTTGCAGGAAAAACAAACAAACATACAAAAAAACAATAACCACCAAAAAAACAGAACCCCAGCAAAGACTTAGAGGAATATAGATCTAAGTGCAACTGTGAGAAGAAGCAAAAGAGAGTTGTCTGCTCACATTTAGAGTTCGAAACAGGCTTGAAGCAACTTCTTCTCACTTAATTCTAGGAAAAAAAGGTGGTTTAGACATTCATTGTTAGGTATAGAGAACTGTACCAAACAATGTATTCACCTCCATCCCCAGTCTGTCCTACATCACCCTGGTGTCTGCCAGTTTCTTACACCTCCAGGGGCTGCACTGCAAAGCTTTTTATTTAGACAGTTTGATAATATTAAAATACTTACCACAATATCTTGCTTTCTTTGTTTCAGCTTGCAAAAGTCAGGCTTTCAGTCCTACAGGCATTTAAATTGGCTTCCTTAGATTTATTTTCAAACAATACTATAATTTGTACTAATAATATCTGTTTATTAGCCAGCATGCAAGAAAATGTGTTTTGAAAGCAAAAGACTGAATGTAAGGAAGTTTCTATACTTTCACCTTAGTTACTCTCTAGTTTTGTATCAGTAAGGTCTGGTAATACAGACACGAAGATCTTAGTTCTTCTCACACACCATCCCCTTTCTATACTATTGTGGCTGAGAAGTGGACACACCTGTAAATGTGTAAGCATAAGAAAATAGAAGGTATTCTGAGATTGCCTGTAGAAGTCTTTTTTGACAGGATCTTCTCATGGTAGACTGAAACAACACTTTAAACAGCCTGTGCAATTTGTTGCCTAAACTAATCTTACCTGCAGATTTTTCCACACTCATTATATTTATTTGCATACACTCATTTCATACAAATTGATTATGGCACTCTGAGTATAATTTTGATTCCAGTTGAACTGAAACACATGCGGAGTAACTAATTCATTAGCCCTCACTAGTGTAATTGAGATCATAATCTATTTATGTGTTAAAAGATATTAATGTTCTCAGTTTGTACAGTCAATTCTTACATAAGTAATAAACAATATACTAGAGATGGAACAGTCTTACCTAGAGCAAGTGGTAAAAGGAAACTTTCAACAATGTGCCTGCTGTATGTTTATTTCAGGTATGTGTACATTTCTGTAAATTATCTATATATGGATATATAAAAAAAACCCAGGTATGTGGATGTATATCCCATTTCTCTGTGTAGCTCTAGTGGCAGACATGTAAGCATGTTTCGCATTGAAAACAGGCTAAACTATCCCCATTTATCTCATTTTATATTTGTAATAAAAAGAAAAACATAGACTTACACAGCTATGGGTTAGCGGCTTATAATGACTTCTTCCTGTATGGTTACTTGTTCAGCTCTAAGCCAGATAGAGAGATGGACACACACAAGAAAAGACTGAAGAAGTTTGTGTGTTAATGGGTGGAAGAGCTACAGTCCACAAAACAATATAATGTAAAAGATTAGCTGTATCTATGACTGCCATGCCTTGCCTACACATACTATAGGTGTATGCGGACTATACATACACATACTGAACGTGCTAAAATGAGACAAAGCTGCTACCATCACTTACAAAACTCTGATAATACCTTTTGTTGATTCTCAGGGAAGAAAATAAATTAATAATCAGATTTTACCTTTTTTTCAGGCTCAGAAGAGGAAGCCAGTTTCCAGTATTTAAAAAAAAATGTTAAGTGGCTAGTGTAAAAGGGAAGCAATCATTATAAAATCAGTGCCAGTTGTTTATTATGCTTTCAGTAGCCGTGAATAAGGATCCTTTAGGTAGTCTTGGTAACAGCTTGAATGTCTTTCTCACGCTGCTATTACTTTCATTTTCTCTTTTATCACCTGGGCTGATGCTTTAGGAAGAAAGCACCTACCACACATTAGTTTCTCTGTGATAGGAGGAATAATTTAGATGAAATAGGAATCCAAATACAGATACAACTGCTTTTAAAAACTAAAACATTCCTGTAAAGCTGTGAATGTTAGCTAAAATTGAAACAAACTTCTTGGTTTTGGTTTCTATAAATGTTAAAGAAAGAAAGTTCTCTGGGAAAAACATCTGTGAAAGAAAAGTAATTTTAAACAAATATTTTCTCCAGCTACCTGCTGGGTTTTTTTTAATCACTGTACTACCTTGAAAAAATGAGCCTAAAAATTCCTATTCCTGAGCCAATGCACTGAATTACCAATGATGAGAGAATCATCTTGAACAAGTTGGCAAACAGTAATTATTTAACCTTTGTCATACAATCAGTAGTCCCTGTCATATAGTTAAACATTAAGTGAATCCAAATCATGACTTAGTTAAACTCTGTGCGAATTTCCTGTAAAACAACTCATGTTACTTCATCTGTGAGCCAAAACCAAAGTCCATCCTTCCAATCAGTAGTGCTGAACTTCATTTGACAGTCCTCACTGAATATCCCATGTGGGTAAATATCACTAAAATATTATACAATTTTTATATAAATCCTAAAGATAGCGCCTTCCCAATAATTCTGACTGGCAATAGAATATGGATCAAAGTTCCTTTTGCCCAAGTTATCCATTATATATCTGACCAAGAACAATGCATATCTGTGAACACAGACACAGATACCTTCAAATACACATGCCTACATAAACACACACAATACACAGTATCTATATACGCAAAGCATGTCTAAGTACACAGGTATCTGTATATCTCAGAAAGAATCTTTACTCAGTAAGGAATTCACACAAATGGAAAAAGTGTTTCTGTACATTCTGCACACCGTATATATATTACCTTTTTTCCACTTTACATAACTAGTCCATTAAGAAATTCTGTGGTATAATTACAGGTTTTTACAGGGCGTATGTATCAGTACTTGAGAGGAAACTGAGTGTATTGACTTTCAGTTAATATGAATGTATTTAGAACAACACAAAGGTCTGAAATATAATGACCACCAGAAATTAATATTTTTTTTACATCTCTGAAATAAGAGACCAGTGAAACTGACAACAGGCAGAGTGTGCATGTGTGTTGCTTTTATAAGATGTGAGTACCACAGGATAATATTTTGTATACTGTAGTAGCTTGGGAAAGGTAAGCTGGGTCTACAGCCTTGACACAAACATGGCATTGTCTAATTCATTCAGAAAGAAAAAAACAAAGCTCTTTGTAGCAAGTGAAGCTTGAATTTGCTCTATGATGTAAATTAACTTTAGGGTATGTTACTTTTTTCTAATTTTCACAAAGTGTCCAGGAGAACTGAAGTTCCATTTAACTGAGCACAAACCTCTGATTTTGCCCAGCATCACCTGCAGGCAGGAGGTATGGCCAGATGACAGCATGACAGCATATTTTGGTCAGAACCACATTCTAGCTGCCCAGCATGCTGCAAAATCGGAAATTCATGACTTTCTAACTACTGAGAAATATGGGTCTTGATGCTATGGGATTTAATTAATGATGTATCATTCTGATTTTTGTTGTTGTTGGTTTTGGTTTGTTTGTTTGTGGTTTTTTTGCGTTGCAAGTATGTTGTTAACTTAGATGTGTAAAATTATGGCTTAAACGAGACTTACATAACTGAACTATAGCCATATAAACCAGGGATAAAGGTGAATTCAATACACTTATTTTGTTTCTTTAAGTTGATTTAACCAGATAATTTAAAACCTTATCCTTTGTCAAACCAGGACAAAATAAAGCCTGAGTTCATATGTGGTTGACTATGTGCTTTCCATGTAAATAATGATACTGGTTTTCATTTGTAGTGTGTTGCCAAATCTTCACAAACATCACCTTTTTTGATGAATAAATAAATGATAAATCTAGAAAAATAATGAACTTAATTTTAGAATTAAATAACTCAGAAAATTGTGGCTGTCAAAATTAGTTTCTCTATTAAGATACTGGCAATTTTCCTTCTACTAAGGGTTCATTTTTGTCAAGTAACCATGAAGCACTGTGTAGAGATGCAAGGGTTAATTCCAAACAAGAGGAATAGTGCAGCATATTTCTCCGCATGGTACTCCAGGTGGTCTTCAGCCTGCTCAGTCCCCCATACTGCTGCATAAATGTTGTTTCTGTCCAATGAACAAGAACAAGACCAACCATGTTAGAATGGGCTGTGAAGACCAATGTGCCCCTTTAGAGCTGGCTCTGATCATTCTGATACAGCCCACATTGCAGACATATGTTATGTGACTAGCTAATTTCCAATTTGAAAGAATTAAATGTAGAATTACACTTTAAGTTATAGTCATTTATCTGCTAAATTCAAGAGGGCATATCTGATGGTACCCTGTTAAGCTAAATATCTGGCAATTCATGTATAAATGATTTTCTGTAGCAAAACATTTGTTAAATACCATGCTAAGTAATGCCTAAATTGGCCTTTTCTTGATGATATCAAGCATGTTGTGCTGATAATACACAGGAATAAAAATACACAATTTAACAATACATGCAGCACAAAATGTCACATCTTAATGAGATTTGAAACAGATCCTCAAAATGTCCTTGGCAATTAATGCATAAAACCTCTTAGTATTTTGGTGCCAACTCAGTCACAATTCTGGCTATGAATTCGACTTTCAATGATTCACTCATTTTGGTCTGCTCAGACACTTCAAAGAAATCATGAATTAGATGTCATACTACATTATATATGAGATCAGTGCAAAGTAACTATTTTTTTAGATGCAGCCAACAAAAATGGTCAAACATGTAATTAGAAGTTTTTAAATACCTTGTTTGCTAGGTTGTTTTTAAATTGCAAATTCCAGTCAAGTTTGATATTACATCTGGCCCCATGCTGGCAAAAAAAAATGTATAAAATGCTTAAACTATTTAGCATTCTAAATATACCACTTTTTGTTTCACTCATAAATTTTCCTTGCTCTTATTTCAAGTGTAAAAAACACCCCAAAACTAGACAAAATCTTTTGTATCTCTGGATGCTATTATTTTACTTGTATGCTTCTTGAGGTGTACAGTGGAGGGAGTAATCTGCAGTTTGGCACAATATCCTTATTTTCTGCATTTCTGGTTCAAGCCAGAAAAATCAAGTACCTTCATAATTACTTCTGGCTGATATTTCCTTACTTTTATATATTTATTCATGCATGAGCAAAAAAAAAAAAAAAAAAAAAAAAAAAAAAAACCAACCCAAAAACCTGATTTTTGTGGGTTGCCTTTGAATCTATAAATAGATTCAGAAATGACCTAAAACCCAATTCAGAAGTGGAACTTCTAAACAACAGGAATTTCAAACCAGTTTTTGTATCCTCACTTGTATATTTTAAAACCTGAGTATTTTCTGCTTCTGCAATATAGCTTCCTACTGTGACAATCCTCTCCACTGAGCAACTGAGGAAGCCACAGCAGATTGCTTTAACTTTGTTTGGATTTATTTAATGAGAAAACTGGTGCACTGCATATACGAGTAAGTACTGTGTTGCCAAACATACATATTCTGCTGCCCTTCACTAAACTGTAAGGATATATAAAGTCATCATAAAAATGTTAAAGTGATTCTAGATGTAATCTAGATTATCAGGAGATGAAAACACATTCCTCTGAAAGCAATGTTAGTATTTAAACTTCTTTTTCAGAGTTGGAGATATCATCATTTTCTGGGCTAGAAGGACTTGGTCACTTGTTTCCTTTCTCTTTGATCCTCTCCTGATCCTTTTTGTTAGCAAGATCAATAGAATGCAGTTCCATTCCAACACTGGTTTCCCTAACTGGTAATGAATAAGCATCTTCACAGCAAATAAGCTAAAATAGCTGAAGGAGAGAGTTTGGAAACAGAGCTCTAGACAATTCTCAGGAGTTATGATGTACTGAGTTGGAAACCTGCAGCATGCTTTCCTATTTCTGATTAGCTTATTTTGCAAGTATTTATAAAATTGTGCAATAAGAAATAGCCTTTTCTTTGTTTGGTTTATTGGTTGGTTTTTTTCTCTATTTCAATCCCAGAGGATTGGAGTTTGGGCAATGTGACTCCTATCTACAACACGTGCAGGAAGGAAGACCCTGGAAACTACAGGCCTGTCAGCCTGACCACAGTGCCAGGAAAGAATCTCCCAAGTGCGATCACACAGCATATGCAGAAAATGGGTGGATCAAGACCACTCAGCATGGGACCATGAAGGGCAGGTGCTTGCTTGACCAAAATGGTCTCCTGTGATAAAGGGACCAGTCTGATTGATGAAGGAAAGGCTGTGGATGCTGTCTATTTGGACTTTAGTAAAGTATTTGACACTATCTCCCACAGTGTCCTGGACAAATTGGCTGCTCCTGGTCTGGATAGGTGTATTCTTTGCTGGGTTGGGAGCTGGCTGAAGGTGAAGCCTAAAGAGTGCTGGTAAGTGGTGTCATATCAAGTTGGTAACAGATCACTAGTGGTGTCACTCAGCTGTTATATACCATAAAGCTCCTTAATTACATTCTCCTGTTTGCAGAACCAACTTCTGTTTATGTACAGAGGCTTCCATGTTTTTAATGTAACTACTGTATTTTGCTTACTTATCAGAGTAATTGTGCTCTGGATGCTTGGGAGTTCATTTAAAGTCTATTGTACCTATAAAAGCCTGTCGTGTTTAAACCAAGTCCCCCAACTCCCGGAGAGTTAGGAAGGAAAATCCAAAGAATGTAGCACCCCACGGATTGAGATAAGAACGGTTTAATAGCTAAGGCATAACACAAAATCATTACTGCCATTACCACTACAAACAATAATGATAAAGCCAATAACAAGCGAAAAGAATACAAACACCCCAACCAGCCACCGACCCATAACTCACTCCACCCTGCCCGGAGCCGAGCACCGTGTGCTCCTTCCTCCATTTTTCCTCCAGAGTGCCACCCCTCCTGCTCTCTTCTCCCAGTATGCATCCTGGGCATCACGTGTTATGGTATGGAATACCTCATTGGCTAGCCAGGGTCAGGTGTCCTGTCTCTCCTTCCTCCCCAGCCTCCCCTCCTCCACCTGGCTGGAGCACGTGCTCAGAAAAGGCCCTGAACAAAAACACCCTCAAAACATGCTCGCTATCAAGCAAACTGTTCCCAGCCCAGAAGTCAAAACACAGCACTGCACCAGCTACAAGAAGGAGAAAAAATGACTGCCACAGCTGAACCCATGACAAAGCCTTTCCCCATACTTCCAGGATCTTGTGGGCCAGGCCCTTCAACTACAGGCAAAAAGAATAATATTTTGCTTCTGCAGGCATGGTGACGTGAAATAAGCCTGGATTTTTGTCTCAGATCTTGAAAAAAAAACCCTAAGTTGAATGAAAACCCAATAAAATAATAACAAAAATAGATAAAGTCTTCAGAAACTTTAGAAGATCTTTAGATAAAATATTTTTTGAAACAACACTGGATATACAAGTATAATGAGAAAAAAATCTGTGTAGTTCTGTTTTCTCTCATGTAATGAACTTTTTCACTGTGTTTTGTTTTATTAAATGGATCTTTTCTACAGTAATGAACTTCTTGGACAGTCTATGTATTTACTGTCTGTTAGTCATATCTAGAAGTAGATGCAGACAGACCATGTGACATATTTGAACCAATTCAGAATAGAGGCAGACTTTAGAATTCAAATGCAAATTCTAGCAAGCCATTTGATTTAATCCAGAAACATATTATTTTGTTAGCTGTTATGTTGGATTTGTATACAAATGGGGAGTACAAACTCCAACCTAAAATGAAATTTTGCCATATTTTCTGCAAATGGAGGCTCAAGAGGACTTATGTGAAAGTGTGAATAGCAGCAAACAAAAAGATTGATTCTAAGTCACTAACATAATCCATATGACATCTCTGCAAATGTGGCTGTTTCAAGATTTATGGATCTTCAAAACACAAGATATGCCCTATTGGAATAGAAGTCAGTGAACACTATAACCAGCCCTCTGTTGAACATTTACTGGGTTTCATTTCTACTTTGAAAGAGCTAGTTGGGACTGGAGTAAGTGACTGCATCTCTAAAGCTTTCTAACTTCTGAGGTCATCTGATAACATCAATACTAATTTATTGCATTGGGAATCTGATGGTATGTATACTTAGCTGTTTAATGTTAACCTTGAAGGCACCATAGCATCAAACTGCAAGCTAACCTACATTCCTCAGTTGTGGATTTGGAGTGTGATGCTCCAGGTTCACATCACACATGTCAGCAGGCTAAGGGGGAGCCTAGGGCTCTCTGTCAAGTAGAAAACAAATCCAGGTGAAGAAACCAAAGACCAAAAATCAATGAAAAAGAAGCAAAACATTATTATAATAGTGTTTCATGTGTGTCAGTATGGTCAAAAAGTTTGAGCTATGTATTTGCAACTACCACATAAGCTCACATTTCACCTCCATAGGAGTGGAAATCTTGCTACAGGGCACTAATGGTCTCTTGTAGTTCTTATTTACCCAATTAAACTAAGCCTGACACAAGTTACTTTGTGAAATTTGTGAAAAAAAATCAGTCAATTAAGCTATCTAAAACATTGGATATTTAGTTGGCTTAGTTTCTTTCTGGAATCACAATTTATAAAAAAAAAAAAGGAAAAAAAAAACCCTATTACCCAGAATCTAAAGTGAAGTCAAAAGACGTGAATGGGCATTCTTTGTATAGATAAGAAGTACTGCCAAACTTTTCTCAGCCTAACCTTGCCGTGTTCTTTGTAAATACCTCTGTGCATTGGGACCTCTGAACACCTAACTAAATCTCTTTATACCGGTGCAGTTCTTTCCTGCAAACAGCAAATTCAGGAGCTTGAGGAGACAATGGTACATTTAGTAGCCTAATTGCTTTTGTATCTAAACTACCTGTATAAAGTGCTTGGTCTCTTAGCTCATGTCGTTTGTCCTGTCTCCTTTCTTTTTTTCCCTTCTGAAATTTGTTCCACAGTAATTTGTTGCTAAATCCAGATACCTCAGTGACTGTTTGAAGTGTTAAGTAAAGAAATAATTTCTGACTAAATCACCAGGCATTTCTTACTTTCCCATGAAAGAAAAAAGGATAAACTCTAGCCCTAAATTGTCTTTGGTGAATATGAAAATAATTCAAAATACAGCACATTCAGTTTGTGATTTATGATGAGCCAAAGTTCCTTAGCTCATTAAAAGGGGAAATAATGTTTCAGAAGGTTCATGAATCTATAACAAACAGAAACAATGACATCTAGTTTACCTCTTTCTGAACAGCATTACAGGTTACATTGACTTAATTAGGATGAACCACTGAGTATTCAGGTACTGTCTATAGTGGCAGTACAGGATAAATCTAGGCTGATTTTAATTTCATTTAAAGAAATACAAATCACTAGAAAAGTAGTAACATTCCTAATAAGGTTTAAGAATAAATTTGCTTTAGAAATGTAGGTTCACTATAAAAAAAAATTTAGATTTTTTTAAAAGCAGCAACTGAAGCAGACGTATAAGACATAGTTGAAGCTAATAATTCTTTAAGACCTAGCTACTCAGATAAAATAGAAGTAGTAGACTTGAAATATTTATCACATCTACAGCTGTGAAAAATGTATCACTAGAAAAATCATTTAAATATTAAACTCTGGGAACATGAGACAGTTCATTTGTACAACTCAATCTGCCTGCATATGTTAAGGAAGATTGTGGAGCTGTGGAAGGCATCTAATTAAAGGTTGGTTTAATGCACATATGAAAGCAAAAGAACAGTCACTCTCCATTCAGTCACCTATTGTCTGCTCAACCTACAATGTGGTCTTCCTTTTACAAAGGTACCTTAAGTCTTCAGTAGCAAAAACATTGCATAACATCCAGCACAGAAGTGTTCAGTGTCTAACTAAAGTGATTCTGTTCCTGGTTTTAGAAAGATTAACATACCAATATTACTGAAAGGAATCTGAATACAGATATTGGAATGCCTTGAATAATACTCCTGAGATACACTAAAGCTCTGAAGACAGTCAAATCAAAGGACTTGCATCTGGTTTTGCATATGCAAACATAATTTTGAGCTGTGTATACTTCAGTGAAGACAAGGTGACATTGCAGATGATAGGCTTGTGTCATTGGTAGTGTTTTTGTAAGGTTTTTTTTAAGACAAGATTTCAAACATATATATCATCATGCCTTTTTTTATCACCCCAACAGTGATTTTTATAGATCATCAAACCCAATTCTGTAAATGTAACTGACTGAGTAAAGCTGGAGAAACTATCCAGACTGGTTTCAGAGAGAATGTGAAGAATTTTTTTTGTCACATTTATTTTCTTTGTGTACATATATCTGTCTATCATGAAATACTGAATTGTTTTATCAGATTAGCAAATGCTGTTAGGTGCTAAATTTGTCAAGATCTATTAAGGGACTGATACAACCCCTTACCTTGAAGAACTGAAACTACATGGAAATGGCAGGTCAGTTTAAAATAACAAAGAAGTTTTGTCAACTGTCAAGTTAACTGAGACTTCAGTTCTGCCTATGATACTGTTACTGTTGTGTGGTTTTTTCTACTTCACTAAAACTTTCAGCAGCATTTTTTCTAACCCTAAATTCTGTTTATTATCCTAATTTGAAATATTTTTGCTTTTGTGTTCAAAATTCTTAATTGGGTATGATAATACAAAACCTGATTATTTTATTGCAAGTGGAGATGGTACGTACTTCTATGTTCAGGTTACCTAGTTCCACCTGTTACTACAGAAAACTCATAATATTGTTATTTTCACAGTTCAGAGCATTCTTTACAAATTACAGGCAAGGCTTTTCTCCTAGCAAAACTCTGTCTTGTCCCATGTAATTTCATTCAGTTTCAGCAGAAACACAAGCTCTCAAAAAGATGAAGGATGACTTTCTTGTGCTGTCAGAAAAACATCAGCAGCAATTCAAGTTAACTTAAGCAACTCTCCTAATGTAGTGCCAAGTCTGAAATACTACAAAAGTAAAGCAAGTAATATTATATGAAGAACATGCAAGACTGCTTTATAGGTTCCTTTCTGGGTCTTTTTTAAGTCAGTGTTTCTTTCCCTCTTCAGGTGGGCGAATGGTGAACTGTGGATTTTTCTTGGGCACTTACAACTAGAAAATGCGCCTTTTTTTCTGAATTCAGTATGTTCCTAAGTTCTTGAAGAATCCTGATATTTCTTTCCCACACTACACAGTACAATGAGAAAGAACAGTGCTTAAATTTGAGAAGCAAAATTCAATTGAGAGGCAAACATTAAATTTCATATTTCCTGGAGAATGCAGGGGTTGGCTTAACCAAGACTACCCACCTATTAGGTAAAATAGCATGTCTTCTCATTGGCTGCCACTTTCTGCATTACTGTATATGGTATTATGAACACTGTAAAAAAAACCAATAACAAAAACAACAATGGCAACCAACCAAAATTAAAAGAATGAAAAAAAAAGAGCAAAATGATGTTATGTCTTTCAGCAGCAAAGGCAAAAATAGAGTTTGTTTTCAAGAGCCTTTTGTATGATTTGGATTTTTTTTCTTTTTCTCTTTAAATGCTCTGTTCATTTCAACGAATTCTGAATATCTTCCTAATCGGATGGTTATAGATCTCAAAAGCTGCACTCCAGCACACAGAGTAACGAGTTAGTGTAAACACATGTTAAGTACAAAATTGATTATTACCAGATTAAAAACAGACACCAGAAAATAAATATTTTACTTATTTTGATAGCATCTAAGCATTATTATTTTATTAATACTATTCTTATTTTTTTAAATGTCATCATTAAAAATGTGAAAATCCTGCAAGGATGCCAGAGAGGAGCTCTTCGTCAGGGACTGTAGTGATAGGACAAGGGCAATGGGTTTAAACTAAAACAGGGGTAGTTCAGGTTAGATATAAGGAAGAAGCTCTTTACTGCAAGGGTGGTGAGGCACTGGAACAGGCTGCCCAAAAAAATGGTAAATGCCCCATTCCTGGCAGTGTTCAAGGCCAGAGCGGACAGAGCTTTGGGTTACATGGTTTAGCGTGAGGTGTCCCCTGCCCATGTCAGGGGGGTTGGAACTAGATGATTTTAAGGTCCTTTCCAACTCTAAATATTCTATTATTCTATGAAAATGCCTGACTTTTTTCAGAAAACTGAAGTTTTCTAAATGAAGAATGATAAGAAATACCTTTGATAGAATAATAAGTTTTGATGATTTCTTGAAAAATTTTGAAAGTTATTCCTCCTTACAGATATTTAAATCTTCACATAAACCAAACCATTTATAATGTTATTTTTTCCTTGCAAGCCCTTCTCCTGCTACAAAAGATATTTTGAGAAAGAGTGCTATGTTAAGCAAGAGGATCAGGAACTTAAATAAAATCGATGGATATTTGGGGAGGGGAAGCAGAAAATAAAACTTGCTTGTGAAAAAGCACTACTTTTTTTTTCTGAGCTGAAAGAGTATAGACACACATTATAGTGTGTTATAAAAAAACACAGACACACTATAATGTGTGTCAATCTGTACACCAATTTCTTTGAATGACATGGGGGTGGTTAAACAAATATTTGAGATCACACAACTTTAATGCATACATATGTTTTTTAATCGGGGCCAGAAGTTTTGCAGTGTCTAGGATTTTATTGCCAATTTGAGCATGCAAATGAATTTTTAATTCCTAATGAATATTGCTTCTCTCCAAAAATGCACACAAATACTTTAGTGTTTCTTTTTCCACTTAAGTTTTGGTCACTGAACATAGTGAAAGGAATAGTGCATTTAGGAAGACAGGACTATCTCTTCCAGTGCCTTAAAAGGAATATTTCAGCCACATATGTGATTTCAAAAGCACATTCTTGTTGTGAATATCAGAATCATAGAATCAGATAATTATTGGGGTTAGAAAGAACCTTTGGAAATCATATACTCCAACTCCCCTGCCAAGGCAGGGTCACTAGAGCATGTTACACAGGGACATGTCCAGGCAGATTTTGAATTGACACACTGCTGCCTCATTGTCAACTTGTCATCCACCAGTACTTCAAGGTCCTTCTCAGCTGAACTGCCCTAGTAGGTCAGCCCCCAACTTGTACTGGTACTTCGGGTTCTCCCTCTCCAGGTGCAGAACCTTACACTTGCTCTGGTTGAATATCATTGGGTTTCTCTCCATCCAGTTCTCCAGCCTATCAAGGTCCCACTGAATAGCAGCACAGTGTTCAGGTGTACCAGCCACTCCCCCCTGCTTCATGTCTTCAGCACACTTGCTGAGGGTACAGTCCATCCGTGCAATCAGGTCATTGATAAACAGGTTAAATAAGACTGGACTCAGTACTGATCCCTGGGGAACACTACTGATTGCAGGTCTCATACTGGATCCTACTCTGCTGATCATGACCCTCCTGAATTCTGCCCATTCAGCCAGTTTTTGATCCACTTAACTGTCCATTCATCTAATCCACATTTCCTAAACTTACCTATGACAATGTTATGGGAGACAGTCTCAAAACCCTTGCTGAAGTCAAGGTAGATAACATCCACTTTTCTCCCCTCATCAACTCATCCTGCCATGTCACCATAGAATACTATCAGATTGGTCAAGCAAGATTTACCCTCGGTGAATCCATGCTGACTATCCTGATGACTTCTTCTTCTACATGCTTGGTGATAAACTCCAGAATGACCTCTTCATTCTTAGGAAACCTAGACAGTTTCCATAGAATTCATGATTTGATCAGTATCATTTGGAGTTTTTCTTATCAGGAATTTCAATTGAAGATAGGAAAAAGCTTTTGGTTTTGTAATGCAGTTGTGATATGTAAAAGATTTTATACTTTTTGCGATAAGTTTCATGGAATCATAGAACCATAGAACTTCCCAAGTTGAAAGATCATTGGTCCAATCTGTCATGGGAAAGGGAGCTAGATGCGATTACCTAACACCTTGTCAATACATCTAGAAAATCTCCAGTGACAGGGACTCTACCACATACATGGGAGATTATTCTAGTAACTGATTAGTCTCAGTGTAGAAAATCTATTTCTTATATCAAGATGAAACCTACTGGTGCAAGTTGTACAGTTACCATTGTCTTTTACATGTGGCTTCTTAAGAGGTTAGATTCAACAGTTCTCTTGTAGCTGCCTTTAAGTACTGGAATACCATGATGGAATCCCTCCTGAGATCCTCTTCTCCAGGAAGAAAAGACCTAAACTCTCAATCTTTCTATATAGTATAGGTTCTTTAGCTTTTTGATCTTCTGCTCTCCTTTGATACTGTCTATGTCTTTTTTCAGACTGTGAGCCCCAGAGTGAATACTACTCTATGTGTGGTCTGACAAGTGCTAAGAAGAGTTGGGTGATCACATTTCCATTTCTGCTAGTAATGCCCCTACAGATGCATTCAGGATCCAACTTCCCTGGTTGCTGTAGTGGTCCTCCGATTACTCATGCTCAGTCTGTTGTCCACCAGGACCCTGGTATCCTCCAGCAAGGCTGCTCCCCAGGCAGACAGATCATAGCTCTTGTTTATGTTGTTCAAGATACAGGACTTTGCATTTGTCTTGCTAAACTTTACATATAGGTTCTGCTGGGCCCACTCTTCCAGCCTGTCCAGGGTGTCTCTGAAATGTGGATTGCCCTTCTGATGTGTTTAACTAGTGACTTGCTTTAGTGTCAGCAGCAAACTTGGTGAGGGTGCTTTCAGTCCATCATCTAGATCCTTTATGAAAATGCAGGAATGGCATGGGGGCTAGATAATAATCTGTGAGGACTCCACTTGTGACATGCTGCCAGCATGAGTAAAAAACCATGATTAAAAGCCTGCAGCCTGTGCGATAATTTCCTACCATTTCAACAGACCACACATTCCAATGTATCTTGACAGTTGTCCAGGAAATGCGTGGGGAAACAGTGTTGAATATTTTGGAAGTCAGGTGAACAACATCACTCTTCCTCCATGTCAACAGAAGTATTTTGTTGTAGAAGGTGATGTTAGTCTGGCATGTTTGTCTTTGTAAATCCATGTTGGCCTTTCCTAATCACCTGTGTCATTTATTTCTAAAAGTTTATATTATCTGTAATGTTTTGTCACAACAGAGAATAAAACCTTCAGAATGTAAAAGAAAAAGTATAGTAGGAGTACATCTTTCATTCAAATATATTTTAAGGCATAAAGAACTGGAAGATTTCATAATGAAAAATTTTGCACATTTTCTCTTGTTAAAGATGATTTCAAATTAGCAAAAAGAAGTAGTGATTAGTATTGGTTTGTTTAGAGTGTTCTCAAATACAAATAATATGTTACAAACAAACTTCAATAAAGGGCAGAGAAGTTCTGCAAGTCTCTGCAAGCTACTCTACAGTTGGTGATGGCATACAGTGACTTGGCCACTTGGCAACTGTTTCTCAAAATAATAACCAATGTTTTCTAGAACATTGTATATGGTAATGAAGAGATAAGAGCTATGTTCCTGCTTCTGGTTCCTCAAGATGCCTTATTGCAGCTCTTCCTTATAACCTGGACATCCTCCAAGCACAGGGATTTTTCATGTGTGGTGGGGCACAGGGTTTTTGGGCATGATAATAATCAGTATTACGATAGCTAAGTTCCCTGATGAAGCTAGCAGCTATGACAACAGCTGAATTTTAAGTCTAACAGGACTGTAACAATTAACCTTCAGTGTGTGGAAGCTGTAGTGATACTGGATGTTTTATATAATGTGGAGAGGAGCAGGGGTTTGTGATTTTCTGTACTTGCTTTCCCACATGAAGTAGTTTGGTTGGAAGGGTGCTTAAAGATCATCTAGTTCCAACCCCTTGCATTGGCAGGGACACTTCCACTA
>NW_022994467.1:0-48028 GCF_012275295.1 Melopsittacus undulatus | reverse complement strand
TTTCTGATTCATTAGTGATCTCACATCTTTTTTATCATGGTAACTCCACTGGAAATCACTGAATACTATTCTCCCTTTCTATGGACTAAAATCTAATTAAAACTCAAATAAACTAATTCAGATTATGTCTATCTCTGTTAGTCTCTCTCAAGTCATACTGGCCAAGTTTCCAGTTTTTCAGAAATGGGACATTTAGTGCTTCAGCTCTTGACATCAGGGGGAATATGGGGAACCAAAACAGGGGAAAAGGAAGAAAATTCATATTGATCGGTGAGGTGTTTAGGGTTTATAGACCATATCCTATAAAATGTATGCAAGACTTAAAACAATTAGCCAGAGAGCTAGCACTGTACCATCTAGTAATCACTATGAACAGATGAAAGATATAATCTCCATCTATGCTTCAGAGTGGAAATCACCAGAATTAAGATCCTGACAGATGAAAGAAGAAAGCGAGGTAACCTCTTCTATTGAGCTGTGTTCTTCTAGTCTGTCATACCAAAACAACATCAAAGGGTCATAAAATAATGTCCATATTCCCTATGGCTGGATTTATAGGTGTTCAACGTTGTAGATTAGACTAACAGACCAAAGTTGTTTCACTTAATTAGTTTATGCAAAAAGAAACTGGAAAAAAAATTAAAAGCATTTGGAAAAAAAAATGTGGCAATCATAAATTCTGCCTCAGATGATGTTGTTAATACAGAAATCTGAACTTCTAGTATCTTCAAAATAACACAAAGCAAGATGCAATATCCTCAAATCTAGTAATACCAAATCTATCAAAATCCTCAAGCTTACGTACTTACAAAGTACCACCTGCAACTGTCATCACACCTCCAAACAGTCTTCTCTGGAGAAAGCACTAAACAGATTTTGGGTTTGAGAAGAGTAAAATATCAAGCACTTAGACTATCACTAAGAACACTGTAGAGAGGAAAGGCAAAACTCATACTACCGTGGTGGCTAGTGGGCTCTTCTTAAGACACCGAAATATGGTCTCAAATAGCAGAACCATTTCACTGCATCCCAGAGTCTTCAGCAAGAGAAAAACCCTTGAGAGCTTTCAAGACATCTTGCATGCTGCAATAGTGTCTTGATAATCAGGCTGAGATCAAATTAAGGCAAAAATTGTCAACACATACATGACACCTCCCCACAGTGTTGCAAAGCGAGTCTAACACTAGCATTTTAATGACCGTAAGAAGTACTAAAACTCCTACAAAGAGAATCAATCACAATGACATTTTACTTGACAGAATGAATTATTTTATGTCAACATGCAGTGGTCTGTGGTGACCAAGATGCATTTTTGTGTATCTGAAATGACTGAATTGTGCACACATTGTATCTCATTTGAGGCTTTATCATTAACGATACTGATAACAAATTTTTTCTAATGCTGCTGACCTCTGAGCCACACACAATGAAAACAATTCTGGGGGAAGTTCACTGTGAAACTTCCAAAAGACTTCAACTAAAACTGTTAAAAATCAAGCTCTTTTTCCAGAAGTGTCCTTGACGACACAGCCAAACTAGACCAAACCATTTCTAACCTGTCAGAATGTCAGTTCACTGCCCCATGGAGAACGTGCACCAACATGGAGAGGTCAGTCACACCTGAGGACACATGCCAAAACATTCTTGAGTCTTATAAGAAAGGTAGAGAAATATTTCATGCTTCGGTTTCAACAGAAATTCTGAAAGCCAAATTATTTGCATGTTCTCTATAGGCCCTAGGTAATACTACTGTTTTGAGATGCAAAATTAGAAGCTCTGACCCAGTCATGCCCATAAACCATTCCAAATTTGGTTCCAAGCATCATATCCAACTGTTTTGCTGGAAGCTTCTAAATTATAAACATCAGTATAGTACAAATTCAATCCTGGTGTTAGTGGATGCAACTTGGCAAAAGCCTGTGCAGTTTCAAAAGCTCTGACAGGTAAGCATTTCTCAGATGGTTGGACGCTATTAATGACTGTACTGTATATGCTTAGCTAAACCTAGTAGTGGTAAAAGAACAAAGTTACAGTTGTGTCTCTTGTGAAGCATTCATTATTTTTGGATTAGCAGATGCAAAACCATTAATAAAAACCAAATTCCAGAACCTTAAAGTGTAATTTGGAACAACTGAATAGAAATTCAATAAAGTCAGAAAAGTAATAAACATTTTAAAAATAAAAATAAATAAAAACATCAACAAAAAAACCCCACTAAAACCAAACAAACAAACAAATCAAACCCAAACTCAAGGAAAAAGTCAGGGAATATACAAGTTAATATATTTCAGCTTTCTAAACTGCTCTCTTGACTGTGCCCTCATACACTTCAGCTATCTCCATACAGCCATACAAATAGCTGGACAACATTGAAACATGGCCAGAAAGTGAAAGGGTTTAAGCTGTACTGGAGAAAGCCAAATGAAATCAAAAGAGGAGGAACAAAGGTCTTCCACTAGCCCTACTGTCTTAAAACAAAAAAACAGTGGCTCAAGCCTCTTCCCCAGTGAGTCTGTGTAGCTGCCCTGGGTTCAGCTGGGATAGAGTTAATTTTCTTCCTACTAGCTGGTGCACTGCTGTGTTTTGGATTTAGTATGAGAATAATGTTGATAATACACTGATGTTTTCAGCTCTTTCCAAACTTTAGTCAAGGACTTTCTAGCTTCTCATGCCATGCCAGTGAGGAGGTTGGAGGAGCACAAGAAGCTGGAAAAGGGACGCAGCCAGAACAGCTGATCCCATATGCCCAAAGGGATATTGCATACCATCTGGCATCATGCTCAGCACACAAAGCTGGGTGGAAAGCTGGCCACAGGCCCTGCTTGGGAACTGGCTGGGCATCAGTTGGTGAGTGGTGAGCAATTGCATTGTGCATCATTTGCTTTGTATACTCTAATTCTATTATTATTGTCACTGTCTTCCTTTTCTGTCCCATTAAACTGTCTTTATCTCAACCCATGAGTTATCTCAATTTTACTCTTCCAGTTCTCACCCCTATCCCAGTAGGGGGGAGCAGTGAATGAGTGGCTGTGTGGTGTTTAGTTGCCATCAGGCATTAAACCACAGCAGTAACACATGGAGAGACACCACCTCTGATACCAGGTGATTGTGTCTGTCGCAATTTTCATAGCTTCTTTAGGTCATACTGTCTGAAATCCCTTTCTGGAGCTCCACACAGACTCAGCTCCTCGGTGAATATAAACTAGTAAGTCCTGGAGTAAAGTCAATGGCTCCATACCTAGCCACAATAGATCAGAACTTGGACTCAATCTTTGTTTTTCACCTGGCTATGACAACAAAATGGCCTTTTTGCTAGGATGTGCAACTTACACTTCCAGTACTACTCTCAGTAGATTACAGAGTCAAGAAAATTGTGATACTTTTTTTTATTAGTGAAATGACTCTCAGGCTGGATTGCAGTGATATACATTTCAGTGATACACATTTCAGACATTCTTCTCTGAATTAATGCACATGGGACTACTAATGTAGTACTTTTGACATGAGAGGTCTTTTTAGGTTGTACACTTCATGTTACACAGCTTCACTAGAAACATCAACAGAAACATTACAATTCTCTATTCATATTTTTAACTTTCACTTCGAACCATCTGGTTATCTAAGCCAGGTATGAACTAAATTACAGGCCTCCAATAAATTTTCAGGACACTATCTACTACTTGGACTAGATAAAAACTAGATTTTTAAAATATGACATTTTGAAAGCAATGTTACCACAACATACATAGTAAGATAACGGAAGAAGCACACATGTTTTCACACTTTTATGTACCTAGAAAGAATTATACTTCAATCCTACCATCAGTTTTAGCATGATACTACTCTGGGAATTCTGAGGTGTGATGGGACATACTGGTCCAATACCTCCCCTCGTGGGTAAAAGTGTTGGGTTTGTTCCTGTTAGGAGTAGATTAATGGCATAAGAATACCTATGAGGAACATGTCAGTTACTGGCTGAAGAAAAGTTACTCAATCTTGAATGCAAGCAAGCAGTGTGGGCTGCCAGTGACACAGTCCTTAGTGCATGACACTGATTTCTTTTGTAATTTATTGGTTAAGAATTTAAAGGGTTTACCCATGTTGGTCTGAAACATCATGAACACTGATCTGTGTTTTCATAAAAAGTTTATTATATTTTCTAACTCAGTGGAAGAATTGTTTGGATAAAGTATTATGCCACGCACTTCAGCACTGGGAGCAAGTGAGGCTTGACAAAATGATCGGTATTTGTGATGCCAAATTTGCATTCTTCATTAAGCAGCCAAAATGCATTCTTTGGTATCGAATTAAGGAGTTTGTGGTAACTCAGTACCTTATGTAGTAAGTTCTGTTCCAGATAGCCAATACTAACAGCAAAAAATGGAGAGAGAAGTCCATGCCCTGTAAGCAAATTACAGTGGGCCTACTGGGGCACATACAATAAAAGAGGATGGAAGTTTGGAATGGCTCAAATATATGGAGGGGAGAAGAAGAAGACTGAAAACTGGGAGTAAAGTGAGATAGCAAATCCTGCCAAAATATTTATGTGTCTCTGACCCAGACAGGTTAGATCTTCAGATGAGAATCTGTTTGTAACCAGGGGCAACTAAAAAAAAGAAAAATTTATGGCATCATAAACACTGTCCCAGATGTACAACCACAAAGTACACAGATTCACCACCTAACCAAATGCAAGAAAGATCGATCAATAAAACAGTATCAAGGTATCCTTTTACCAGTAAAGGTGGAATATTTGACTGAAGAGCAAATTCAGTATCACAGAGTCACAGAAACCCAAGGGTTGGAAGGGACCCCGAAAGATCATCTAGTCCAACCCCCCTGCAAGAACTTGTCCAGGCAGGCCTTGAATATCTCCAACGTAGGAGACTCCACAACCCCCCTGGGCAACCTGTTCCAGTGCTCTGTCACTTTTTCTGTAAAGAAGTTCTCCCTGATGTTAACGTGGAACCTCCTATGCTCCAGTATATGGTATCTTAAGTAACTCCTTAAAACTCTTGCCATAAATTATTGAGGATGTTAATAAAAGAATTGCAATATGAAGACCAAAGACCGTACTTTTTGCTCTTCTCCTTTATAAGGAGAGAAGAGAGCAGGTCCTGAAACCTGGACAGGACTGATACCCAGATAGGTTATGGCAAGTTCATATAAGAAGATAACACCTTAAAGCATGAAACATAGTATCGTACTGTCCTTCTATTTGATAAGATGCATTTCACATAAATTTATATTCCAGTGACAACCCATTTTCTGAATTTCTGCAAAAAGCACAACACTGGAAGTTCTGTACCTGTGATCCCAGTGCTGTACACCATGAACTATCACAATCCTTCACCCACCAGTTGGTTTTGAGGCAGGTATTGCTGTGTTATGTATCAATCTGACCAACCACCATGCGCCCTTCATATTCTACAGCCAAGAGCATCCAGAGCTATAACTGCTGAAATTCAGTATTTCCCTTGTTGTTTGCTAAGTCCAAACAAGCTTCAGGGTTAGCCCAAAATGACTGTTGCTGAGTTGCAAATCAGCTTTCTGCTATTTATCAGAAATTTTAGGCCTAGATGCATGATTATGCTAATCCTAATGATAACAATAAAACTGTAACCAGTACAAGCGAATGTCCCTGCAAACAATGGAAGATTAGAATATATTTGTGAATGTTTATGTGGACCAAATATTAAATCTATTTAATATTTGATAGTTTTCTGTTTGTCTTTTTCAGTGTTGAAGTTTGGGACCTCTTCATTATATTTTACATACACTCAGCCTTCCCTACTATTATTTATACACATTAGAATTTTTGCTATTGAATTTTCTATTGAATATTCAGAGGTCATTAATCATATGCAGATTGAGTAAATCTTGCCTCTAGTAAGTTTGTGAGGACACCATATGCCGGGTTTTCCTAAATTGTCTCAGTGTCTTTAGCTGACAGCATATTCAGAATGAAGGATGATTTCTTATTCCATGTGAGAAACCTTAAGAGTACACCTGTATGAAAACCATGCACATACATGCTGCAATTTTGGGGTCTGCTTTGCAAGGGAGACAAGTAAAAATACTTGTCGTTTACTGAAAAGCTAGAAATAAGCAGACTGAAAAGAATTAGAAAAGTTGTCTAAAATTTCTCAAAGCCAAGTTAGAGGAAGGGATTTAGAAGGATGAGGGAGGTATGCATGGAGGACCGCATTAATTATTTATTTCATTTGGGTTTCTTGGTTTAACTTTCTCATTAGGATAGCACAGGTAGCTATTCTAATAGGCAATTTGCATCTTAGCTGCTTTTTCCATCCATACCTGATGATGCGGTATGACAGGGCACAGTTCTGAGCACTAGCCTAGTGTTCCTCATTAGCAAGGGCTCAATTTCAGGAATTCAGCTTTCAAGGTCTACAGATACATGGACACAAGATGCGTTAACATAGTTTTTAGATTTCAAGAATGGATAATACACTCTTTTTGTAGCCATACACAGCTGATGAGTATTACTTCTCTAAAAAGATTGCACTGGAGCAAAGGAAACTTGGAAAATGTAAAATCCTCCATGGACTTCATTAGGGACTGTAGTGGTAGGACCAGGGGTAATGGGTTCAAACTTAAACAGGAGAAGTTTAGATTAAATATAAAAAAGTTCTTTACTGTGAAGGTGGTGAGGCACTGGAATGGGTTGCCAGGGAAGTTGTGAATGCTCCATCCTTGGTGGTTTTCAAGGCCTTGGGTGACATGGTTAGTGGGAGGTGGAGTTGTAACATGGCAGGGGGGTTGTAACTAGGTGATCTTAAGGTCCTTTCCAACCCTAACTGTTCTATGATTCTTTTAGACTACCTTTGCATCTAATGTCAGGTGCAGTTTTAATGTCACCTTCTAGCTACGTTATTTTTATTTTAATAACCTATGCCCAGCATAGAAAGAAATGTGTTACAGTCTCCCACTTACGTGCTGATGATTTTTATTTTATTAATTGCTATTGTATATTTTTCCACAGAAAGAAAAAAAAATCACATCACTGTTTGACATATTCTGCAGCATTCTGTGGCAGTCATGTTTGGCCCATCTTTTTCACTGTTTGTGGCATTACATTTCAGGATTATTTTGCCAAAATTTCAAAGGCTAACTTTCAGTCCTATGTGATTGTTCACATGCATGAGGTATCCTTCATCAGTTGTATCTCACAGTGCTCTTGTTACCCGTAAAAAGGAATGCCAAAATTTAGGATGGGAAGCCTGATTAACTGTTTAATTCCTGCTGGTTTCTTACTATCTGCTGCTGCTCACACAGGAGAAAATCCTATCTGGTCAGAACAAAGGACCAGCTAGCTAAGTAGCAGATGCTTAGGAAAACAAGCTATCTAGAGATTTACCCTTCCCTTGGGAGGCTCTCTCGGGTCCTGGGGCTGAGTCATTCTTGTGGCATCTACTCAGGTGCCTCTTTTCTTATTGGAACAAGCAGATTCAAGATGCAGTTTATTTTTCTGTGACACTATGCTGAGATTCGAAAAGTCTATCAATCTTCAAGCTACTTCCTTTCATTAAGAGTAATAGCCTGACATGCAACCATGGAAACAGAGACTGTTTCCACATGTGAGATTGATGTGCTGGGGGATCTGTGGTAAGACACTTCTTCTGTTTCTTCTCATACCTAGTTGTCATGGTTTGAGCATGTTTTGAGGGTGTTTTTGTTCAAGGTTTTTCCAGCCAGGTGGAGGAGGGGAGGCCAGGAGGAAGGAGAGACAGGACACCTGACCCAGGCTAGGCAATGAGGTATTCCATACCATAGCATGTGATGCCCAGGATGCATACTGGGAAAGAGAGAGAGCTGGAGAGAGAGCTCTGGAGGAAAATGGAGGAGGGAGCACATGGTGCTCGGCCAGGCAGGGTGGAGTGAGTTATGGGTCGGTGGCTGGTGGGGTGTTGTATTCTTTTCACTTGCTGTTTGCTGTATCATTATTATTTGTAGTAGTAAATGGCAGTAGGGGTTTTGTGTTATGCCTTAGCTATTAAACCGTTCTTATCTCAATCCGTGGGGGCTACATTCTTTGGATTCTCCTTCCTAACTCTCCGGGAGTTGGGGGACTTGGTTTAAACCACGACACTAGTACAGGTATGATGCTTAACAGGTTTCAGCTCAAGCATCAGCATTCTGTAGCAATATAAACAGTAGCATTTCTTAACCAGTGAAAATAACCACTAACTAACTTGGCCCCCTACTTCTCTGCACTTAGCATCTCTGTCTTCTTTCACTGCTCTTCTCCACCTTGCCAACACTTACTTTTACCCTATTTCTTCTTTTTCCCCTCTTTCCACTGGTACTGGAGGTAGATACAGTGCCAAAATTTAGGCTTAGGATTTTTGTGGCAGATCTTTTCTTCTGGAATAAAATTATTTTATGATCATTATCCCTTTACAAAAGAGAGAATGGGACAAAGGAGATTTAAAGACCACTAAAGACCACAAAGAGCCTGCCTGTGTTCAGGCTTAATAAAGTAGGAACTCAGTGGTCCACCAGACTGGATTTACTCATAAAATACTTTTCTTATTCGGTTACAGTTTCAGCCTCTCCTTTGAGCACCACTGCTGCACCTATCTTCAATAGCCCATATTTCT
The DNA here is from genome assembly GCF_012275295.1 of Melopsittacus undulatus. Taxonomy (NCBI): domain Eukaryota; kingdom Metazoa; phylum Chordata; class Aves; order Psittaciformes; family Psittaculidae; genus Melopsittacus; species Melopsittacus undulatus. The sequence continues at coordinate 39,407 of NW_022994467.1, read as the reverse complement.
GGATCAAAACTTACTTTTCTTCCTTGAAGAATACTGCACTCTATTATGTCATTTCTAACAACAGATCTGTTAGGCTAATGTAAATTTAGTTAAAATTTCACTTCCTTTCACATTCAATTTTTGTTGAAATTAAGTTGATGAGAAAAATACAGAAACTTCAATGGGAATAATCTTGTGCAGATGGAGAAAACACAAATGCATTTAGTAGAGCAGCTCTTTGTCAGTCAAAGGAGTCCAAAGGACAGATGTGTTGTTTGTTAATCATTCACAAAACCCTTGTGATTAGGAACACCTTGATCTTGAAAAGGCCAGCCAACTGAAAAAGATACACTGTGTTCTAGCATTCATAGTGCTCCATTTGGGAGAATAAGAGGATTCCTTGGCCAGAAGAAAGAACAATGTAAATGAGGTTATTCTTCATAAAAAGTCAGAATGTATGCCTACAGAATAAGATTTCAGTTCTATAAATCAGTTAGGAAGATCTGGCAAAGTTCGTTCTCCAACTGGTTTACAAATTTAATAAGAAGACTAGTGCAGACATTTTGTTGAGAGGCTTAAGGAAAAACAAAGGTAGATTTAAGCCAGTGAATTAAAACACTTGAAAGGCAAGAGAAAGCCATTAGTAAAAAAAACTGAAAGCAATATACTGTCACTCCCCCAAGAGTATCCACCAACTGTACAGAGTACAAGGGTGGAGGAAAAACAGAGTATCCAATGAGAGATAACATAAATAAAAGCGTAGTCATGTGGAATACAGAAAGAGTACAGCATGTACTGAATTTCTGCATGGGTGAAAATAAATTTCTTCATTCTATATAATTTGTGTGATACCCTAGGCTTTGTAACTCCTATTGCCTTTAATCAACATAATAATATAAAAAAATATTTATTATTAATAATTGTTCATATTACTTAGGACACGCGGTCTAAAATGAGGGACTCCAGTTTGCTAACCAAACAAATACAAAGTATACAGTTGCTACACCCCAAACATGGACAAACAGATAATAATAAAAAAAAAACCCCAAACCCACAAAAAACTAAGATTAGTCAATAATATGATCAATCGTTTCAGCACATCATCCATATACTTCCTTGTTTTCAATACTTCCGTAGACTTCCTGCCAAAATAGAAATACCAGAGGGCTGAAGAAGAATTCTGAAGTGCCTTTGCTAACTTATGGGGAGATCCTTCTAAATATAGAGGACAACTTAGAAAAACACACAAGAGGAAGAAATCAGAGCGCAAACCCCCACAGAAAAGGAGGAAGGAATTGGAGAGAAATAAATAGGGAGGTAGAAGAGAAATTGGGAGAAGACAGAGGCACAGCAGCCAGAGCAAGACAGGACCTCAAGCAGGCAAGTGCAGTTGGATGGGTCAAAGGGGATAAGCAGGGGACATTGATCAGAGATGTAGCTAACTCTGAACTCTTCAGTCCATGACAAGTTATAAGGCAGCTGCACAACCACTTTAGCAAAGACTTGGCTCAAATAAGCACCATATTTAATTACTGGAACTCACTGGAACAAAATCAACTGTACAGGAAAATCATCTATTTTTCTTGTTGTTTCTTCAATATGACTGAGCACCGAACAACTTTATGGTTGAACAGTAGGACCCTGGTTTGCAAAAGAAACATGGGTTAAAACAAAAATCTTTGAACACAGTTTAGTAATTTTTTTTCACTCCAGCCAAAACAACTGATGCCTGGAAATAAACAAGTGTTCACGACCACTGCTTGTGCCACAGGCAAATCCATGAGCAAGCCAGACATCATTTTCGTTCCCTCCCTTTTCTGCAGATTACAGTTAACTACTTACCACAGATTTGATTTGTCATGTTTATTCTTCATGTCATGGCCCAAAGTATTTCCTTAGTCTCTTAATCAGGCTACTTCCTTGGCAGCTGCTATCCCTCCTTCTAGAAAATACTGTACATATGTCATTTGTAAAAACAATAAGAGAGCAGTATCAGTAACAGGGAAAAAAAAAAAAGGAACCCAATGGGAAAAGTTTCCTTTCTAAAACATTGCATTCTCAGCCATATATCAAATCCATCCATATGTGAAGAGCTTAGAAAGATGTTACAACATTTTATAAATAGTAATACTAATATTCTCTCATTATGCATACTAAATATCCTGGTGAGTATACATTCATTATTCATTATACATTCATTCATTCTTTAGGATAAGCAATCTCACTGTCTAGTATGTTCCACTGCTCTATACTTACATTCTTCCTATACTCAGTTACGTTGAGCTATGAGTTACTGAACAAAGAGTAGGGAGATAAAGACATTCAAATTATGTTGTTTTCCACTCACAGAAGAAAAAGCAACAAAAAATTCTGCTTCCACTTCAAAACCCCTTCACCCACACTGCATCCAAAGAGCAGTTTTGTCACTTACAGAAGTAGCGTTAGCACACCCAAGGCATTCGCATGGAAAAACATACTTCTTTTTTTTTTTGTTAATGACTATTTTTCCATACACAGTTGAGCAAGGAGCAATGATTCCAGCTGTCACTAAACGCATAAACAGTTCATAATCAGTAATAGTTCCTTAGACAGCTGCAAGACCATAAGAAACCAAATTTTTCTTACTCAAAAGCTTCATGAAGCGTGTCATTTAGTTCCAAAATAGACAGCTATTTCAGAAACCATCTACCATAAGGAAAAAGTAAATTTCTCTATTAAATTAAATGGTTTTGTAGAGTAGCCCAGAGAGTTAATCCTGGGCATCTTGTCCTAAAAGGAAACAACTCTTATAAAACACATAGACCCAGTGTAAATGAAGTAAGTCAATTTACCAATTTAATTTGTGAAATTAAACTAGGTCAGCTGACTTCACCAGATGAGTGTCTAGTTCTGACTGCCTTCACAACATGGCATTCTTACCAAACAGAAGATTAACTCAAAGTGAACAAAGTTGTTCCAGTTAGGCAAAGTCTATTTACCAGTCCATTGGGGCAGAAAGTTCAGACTTGGATAAAAGCTGAGGCAACAGTAAACAAATGTAAATTTTCATACCCTTCATGCTGCTGGTGCTCATTGCTGTCGTGGTTTAAAACCAAGTCCCCAACTCCCGGAGAGTTAGGAAGGAGAATCCAAAGAATGTAGCCCCCACGGATTGAGATAAGAACGGTTTAATTGCTAAGTCATAACACAAATCACTACTGCCCATCACTACTACAAATAATAATGATACAGCCAATAACAAGTGAAAAGAATACAACACCCCACCAACCACCGACCCCATAAGTCACTCCACCCTGCCCGGCTGAGCACCGCGGTGCTCCCTCCTCCATTTCCCTCCGGCACTCTACCCTTCCAGCTCTCGAGAGAGTTGCATACTGGGCATCACATGCTATGGTATGGAATACCTCATTGGCTAGCCTGGGTCAGGTGTCCTGTCTCTCCTTCCTCCCAGGCCTCCCCTCCCCGGCAGGGGCACGTGCTCAGAAAAGGCCTTGGACAAAAACACCCTCAAAACATGCTCGTTTATCAAGCAACTGTTCCCAGCCCAGAAGTCAAAACACAGCACTGCACCAGCTACAAGGAGAAAAAATGACTGCTACTGCTCAACCCCATGACAATTGCCACAGGCCAGATTTCATCTTGCTCTACTACATTACCTTCAGAAAACCATACAATAATGACAGCAATTATGCCAGATGGAGAAAATGGGTTACGGATAAGCAGAGTCCCAGGGAAGACAAAAGAAACAGGCTCACTGTGGCACAGAGATACACAACAGCAGAAACAGATTAGAACTGAAATTCAGCACAAAAATGCAGAAACAAGATGGGTTTCAATGTAGGAATCCACAGAAGGATATAAGGACTGCCATACTGACTCAGAACAAAGGGCCCACACTGTCCAATATCCTAACCTGGACAGTCACTACAAGACAGCAGGTAAACGCTGGCCAGTTTTAAGACCCCTGATCCTTTTCTTCTCCAGGATAAACAGTTGTAGATCTCTCATCCTCTCTGTATTTGAGAAAGGCTCCAGTCCTTTAATCTTTGTAACCCTCCACTGGACTTGCTCCAGCAAGTCCACATAGACACATAAACTGGGGAACCCACAACAGGACCCAGCACTCCAGATGTGTCTCACCAGTACTGAATACAAGGGACCTCACCGGCTGAAAATACTCTGCCCTAACACACCCCGAGGAGGCTGTTCGCATTCTTTGCTGTAAAGTTTACTGTCCACCAGAATGCCTAGGCCCTTCCCTGCAGACCTGGCTTTCCAAACAGCTGGCCTGCAGCTTGTACCAGTGTCTGGGGATGATTTCTTTGTACTTACCTTGTTGAACTCCACAAGATTTCTCTCTGCCTCATTCTCCAGCCTGTCAAGGTACCTCTGAATGGCAGCAAATCCATCCAATATATCAACTGTGTGGTTACCTGCATGCCTTTGTGTGAAGATGTGGGCCCATTTGTACAGTAGCATGATCAAATCTTTTGCCTTGTCATCAATATTCTCTCAGGGACGCCTGATACATTGATGATTGGTTCAGCTTGCCGCAAGCACATTAAACCAATGGTTTAGTGGAGCTGCCAATGATGGAAAGATCTCCCTTTCCTGAATTATAACCTGCATTTCCGAGTCAGGATTATCTAAATACAATTTACTTCTTCCTAGATGCATAATCTTCCAGTAGTTTACACTAAGACCTTTTCTATCACTTTTTGCCAATTTAGTTTTGTGAGGTCCCTATGTATTACTACAATAGGTTATAAAGGTTCACCAGCTTTGCAATTTCACATTATCTATCGATCATGCACCAATTTTCTAACGTAAAATCTAGGACACAAAGACAGATCCTTTATTTTTCCTTCAACTTTTACCACTATGCCACAATTAAAACATCAGCACAAATATGCTTCTTTTAAAATCCATGTCAGTATTGACACTTATTAATGTGGTAAGTCCTTGTTACTATATAAAGACCAAAAAAGATTACATAATACTTATGCATTAATTGAGCTTAAACATTCAATTCCCTGAATCACGCTGCTGTGCTTGTTTAACATGTACAGATTTTTAAAAGTTTAAAAATGGTTTAGAGAAGCTTAGTTTTATTACTTATTACTTCAAATGCTTAACAAAATAATTTCAGAAGTGCTGGGTACTTTTGCTCTGAAAATCAAGACTTTATAAAGAGTTCTGGGTTTCCAAACAGATAAAAATGCTTATTTCCCATTCACGATGTCATGGATGAAGAAAAAGTTACTTTCCAGAACCTCTCTAGTTTCCCGTCTTCTCATAGTTACATTATGCAAGGAATGAAGGGCCCCTAACTGTCCTGGCAGGAATAAAATAGCAAACATAGGAAGATCATAGAAATATTCAGGCTGTGCAACAGAGCTGTTCAGACTTGGTGGCTTTCCTTTACAAGAGCTTGTGCAAACATTCTGTTTAATTTTGTATCAATGGGAGCTTGCATCCTGCACATCTAATTTTCAGAAACAAACTCACACAAAACCCTTATTCATATTATAAACGTTCTCAGCTACATCTCACCTAAATTTTTCATGGTGCTGAGTTTAATAAAAGCTGGATTTAGCACCATTATTTAGATAAGACTTGTTAAAAGGTTTCTGAGAAAATCCTTTTTTTCACCTGCACTGAGAGGCACAAAATTTGGTGTCTTATGATACTCTGCATGACAACAGTTCTAAAAAAAGATAACATGAAGATTATCTTAGTGATTCCAGCATATAAGCCTATCCTTTTGCAAAGGAGAAAAAAAAAAAACACTGTTCACACTAGTGCCTTCTATGTGTAGCATCAGATAGTATAGTTACCGTAAAATACAACAAAATGTTCAAAAATCCTTTATTTCCATGAACAAATTCTTGTTTCTGGACAATTTACATTAAAACAAATTTATCTGCAATGTCCACTCATTGGTACTGTGACACATTTGACAGGTTTTCTTACAGCACTAGATAATCCTCAAATACTTGAATGAAGCCAAAGTGTATAGGTGCTAAGGTTTCAGTTTTCAATTAACTGTAACTGTACTGAAGCTTAGGCTTAGTATTTTTACTTGTTAGCATCAATTTATCATACTCATGACCCAAACTATGTAACTGATTACCAAGGTAATCTGAGAACTATGAGTGGCTTGCTCTTTCAAAATATCCATAGTAGGGAAATAAAAATATAGATGAAAAGTTTTCTAGTATTATTATGAAATTGGAAATTCCTTTTCGTCTGTTCCATGTCCTTTAGAAGAGCTTATTTATGAAAGTATGCACATCACAGTAAATAGTGTTTCATTACAAATATCTATGCTGAAAGCCTTGGCTTACTTATGTTTGAACAATGTGTTCTCTCTAGCTTCTAGTTTTTCAGCCTTCTAAATACAGTAGAAAAACATTATATTGCATTTCTTTCATCAGCAACTTTGATAATGGAGCTCTGTCATGCTTCCTTGCTGAAGTTTGCATTGCCTTAGGATGATCTGAAAGGCCATCTGGAAATTACAACTGATTAATTAGCTCTGAGCTTATGATGTGAAGAGGGCAGATGGAAGAATACAGGACATCATTGCTCCCTGCCCTGCAAGAGCTACCAGTCCAATACACGATCCATATCAAGGTCCCAGTCTCTTTCCATGAAGATTTAGAAAGCTTCAGGTAAGTCTGCCATAGTAATTGTCTTTCCTCAGCTCTCCCAGCTCTGTTCACTGAAGACACCAATGCTGACAATGTCTAAAAACCATGAGGGAAGGGAGCTAACAATAGTGTTTTCAGATGAAGTTCTGCCTTGCAACCCACAGAACTTAGGTAAAACCAGCTTGCCTTTATATTTATCACTTCTAGATGTATTCCCAAATGAAAAATCATAAACTTAAACTTCATCTAATAAAAAAAAAGGCATTTGAAAATCATCCTGGCCCCTGAATGCATGTACCAGATTCACTTGCACAAGTCACACATATATTTATATTTATTGCCTCTGATTTTCTGACCAGAGATATGGAAGTCCTATTCCAGTATTGCAGTGTTCTAAAAAGTACTAAGTGGTTTTAGACTGAGATGGAAGAGAAAATTATTCAGTTTTTATCTCCTCACTGAGCATTCCACTTGCCCTATCTCTATACAGTCTAAGTGGAAGGACAAGATGAAATGAACCTCAAGCTATTCTTCAATTTTTCTGAGAACAAACACTTTCTAATGCTTTGGATTTCTATCCTTGTGGTTGGCCTGAGTTTACAAAATAAAGAAGGTTAGCTGATCCCTTTCACCTAACAACTGTGTGACTAATGTTAATAAAAATAATATCAGAAAGATTGGAGATTTAAAAAAAAAAATCTATTTTTAAGTCTCCTGTTTAGGAAGTGAAAAGGTCTTAAGACTAATAGACCACATGATAGAAATGGTAAAGATATTATAGCTCTTGATAAGATAATCACATTTTGGAGCTCAAATCATGAACCACCACATTATACAAGGTCTTACTTAATCACAGAGGAGTATCTGATATAACCACTACAGCTAAGTGAGATAGACAAATATTATTTATTCTATTTAGAAACATAACTATGTGTGAACCAGAAGTAATCAAGCAGTTCTTAATTTCTTACTGGACGCAATACAATGTTGTCATAGGTATTCTAATGAAGGAAGTAGAAGTTAGCTTACAAAGCACATTTACTCAAAGTGATTATTCTGTCACTCTCTTTGTACTATTTTGACTGCTACTTGTATTTGAAAATTAATACAGATAAGCAAAGAGGTATGACCTTTGGTAAATAGCTTTTTCTGCACAAACAGTATCATAACATATCAGCTTGAATTTAAGTCTTATTTCTTTCATATTGATTGTTGATGAAATACACATGCATGAGCACCACTGAAAACTTCATTTTCACAAGTTTTCCAAGAAACCTGGTGACAACTGAAGATTTAAGATTCACTTAAGATCAACATCAAATGCTTGCCAGAAGATGGCTGGTAAGAGGCATAGAGAATTATAGCACATTTACAATTAATGTTGAGACAGAACTTGAGAGAAGTTCTTCAATAAACATGTTCAAGAATATTTTGTTGTACTTGGAATAAAATGATATTTTGACCCACATAAAAATACGTTTTAATATTTGTTCATCAAATAATTTTTCTCTCTTTAAATCACTTAAGAGCCCATTTTTGAAACACTAACCTCCCAACTAAAGACAGAAAAAAGCCATCTGATGTCCACACCAAAAAAATCTTCCCTTCTGCACTGAAATCTTAAAAGTCAACCTCTGCCTATTTTACCCTGTCATACTTGCTGATAGCCTTGCCATTTTCAACTTGTCAAATAGCCCACTGACTAGCTATTTTCAAATAAACTGAAAATATTCCAGCAGCCTAAAGGAAAGAAACAACAATGTATCTAGTTTGCACAACATTTCCAGATCATCATTATTTTCCAAGTGCAGAAGTCTGAAGATCTTTATTTTTTTCCCAGTGAGAAAAATTATTTATTGACTCTAATGTGAGTCCACACATTGAAGCACTTTTGCTCTTCGCTCATCTATTACAAGGTGAGAAGTTCAAGGTTCCTGATATTAGCTAACAGTAATATACATGTATGCAAAATCTGGTTTACCTTTTCCTCTCCTATTCATTCCTCTTCTTTCTCTAAACCATTTCAGTGCCAGTGTCCTGACATCCACAATTCCACAGGTTAAGCTGCTTTTAATTTGCAAAGAGAGTTATAGTAGTTAATTACAAAGCATGATGCTCTGTGACTCAAACATTTTGCATTTATAGGCTTTTGATATAGTCCAGAGCAAGAGGCCAGCTCATATTTAATTTGTCTGACACGTTTCTTGTTAAAGCTCCATCAAATGGGTGACTGGAATCCCTTCAGTTCAGCTGGAAAAGTCACTTTGAAGGAGGCATTTATCAGCAACATTTGCCTCAGTGGAAACAGGAGGCCCTGAGGGCCAGGGGAAAATCAGTGGTTGGTTATAATAGTCAAAACCAGCTATTCCCCACAGGATAAAGTGTCAATAATAGGTTAGATATTATTATTTGGAATTGATTTTACAGCAGGTATAAAATTAAAGAAAATGAGGCCGTTTCTTTAGGCAACAAAGGTCTCTGTTTTGCAATGCCCTCTAGCCTGAAACCCACAGCCCCAGAAGCAGGGGGAGGATGCAGCAGGGCTTGCTTCACAGCCAGCAGTGTGCCCAGCACCAGCTGCTGTGCACAGAGCATGATTAACATAGCTGAAGGCCCACAGGGCTTAGCACAATTAAATCAACAGGCTGTAGCTCATTCCTCTGGCCTAACAGAATAAAGGCACAAAACCTAGATGCCTTTGCTTTCTTCTATCTTTAGATAATCTCTGTGTTTACTGTAGCCATTTTTGTTGAGGGTTCAATCCTCTGCAGCCCAACATTGACACAAAAATTTAATATGCATGTATTTTTGACTGAAAAACTCCCAACCCAGAATATCATGAGCTCACATTTTCAAGTGATACATTCAGTAGTTAATTAAAGCCACTAACTCCTTTAGCAGGAGGAGCAGTGTCAGACTGCTTTATCTTGAGGAAAAGATATTCTGTAGTCTCTTATATTAAATTATTCATGAGGCCTTTTATAGAAGACCTGTATATACTGTCCTGAATGAGACAGCTTAGTAAGAGTTCTTCCAACTGTAAAGGTGATTATTCTTTGCAGAACACAGCAAAGAACACCCTTACAAATCTGTAGAATAAGAATGACCTTGCTAAATAGTTCTACTAAACAAAAATGTGGATACATTCTCCATCTATAGCATCCCAGCCAGGCGTGGTAAGCAAAAGTTCCTCTTGTTCAAGCCAACAATTATTATTCTTTCCTGGTTGTTTCACTGTCCCTAGAAAATTTAACGGTTACTGTTCTCAAAAGCATTAACATTCAAGTGTTTCACTGTACTTAAGATCCTCATTGACAAACACCTCTAAAATTTAGCCTAAGCTTAATTCTTAAAATGCTATAGACCACACAGAACATGGTTCCCCTGAGCATCTCCCGTGCCACAGTCCTGCCGTGGGGACCCTGCAGCCCAGCTGAGGAGGCCAGGGCTGACTGCATGGCATCACCTTGCCAGAGAGGCCTACTGGGGCAGCCAAAGCCACCCCTGCTCCTCAGGACTGAGCAGGGGCCACGTCGTGGTCGCCCCCACAACACTCAGTAGAGGTGATGTGCAGGGTGGCCCCATGCACCCAGTGCTGCAAGAAAGAACGCCCTCTTGCTAAAACTCCACAGCGAGTCTTAGAGACTTCTTTCAGCCACACTTTAGTCACAGCGCACCAGTTGTGGTGCTGCTATGGACAAGTGCTGCTGCTCAGGGCTGAACCGGTGGAGCCCAGGACCTGTTGTGACACACGTCACTGCCAGGGCAGGGCAGGGCATGGGCACCAAGCTCCCCAGGACGGAGCAGGGACACACAGGGAATGCCCATGGAAGATAACAAACCGAATGCAAATGACCAAGCTTCTGATCCCAGCAGCTGCCAAGTGCCGCACCTGAGGCTAAGGGGAAATCTGTACTCAGAACTGGACTGGGTTTCAATGCAGGCAGAGCAAGCTTTGGTCTTTACAGCTAATAAGGGCATTGCAGGCTCCTCCTGAGCTTTCAGGGGACAGCCCAGCCCTGGCACCTGTGTAATCTAGGTTGCCCTTGCTGGAGACAAATGTGTTGGGTGGAAATGTGCAGACTTCATGTCCCTTCAGGTCTTTCTGGTGAGAGCTGGGGGTAGAGGAGGAGGATGCTGGTGTGCGGTGAAACAAGGGGAACACAAAATCACAAAATGGAATTTATAAACCTTTAGAATTAGTTTTAAGCAATGTTAAGTTCAATGGCTTTGTAACAGTAGCAGTGGAAAATTACTGAGGTGCATAATACATAGAAAAAATAGAGTACAGATAGAGAACATACTGGCACAAGATAAATTGTTATAGTTGATGTGGTCTTAAGAGAAACAGTCTAGAAAAACAGGACGCAGGGATAAGGAGTATCTGGGAATAGCAGGTGTCCAGGATAGGCTATGAGTAAACTAGCTGATAAGTAGGAGGATAGGAGGATTATTATGTCTCTGGTGCTAACGAACCAATTAAACTGGTATAAGCATCTACTGTGCGTGCTTCAAAGGCTGCCAGAAGTGATGAAGATTGTTGGAAGAAGTAAACAACCCTCAGAGACCACCACCACAATTCTGTATGCATGCGGGGAGCTTTCTGGAAAGTGATGTAATCCATATGTAGCCTCATGAAAACCTGCTTGTCAGCTTGAAAACTTTGTTGGCAAGTTTGTTCCTGGAGTTTTCTCCGAATCAATTTGGCACCCCAGATGGGACCCTCTCTGCTCGGCTGCAGGACCTGCTGAGGACAGGGCTCCCTAGGGCCCTCGGGAGTTTTTCCCGGAGGGACCCCTCAACTCATTCGGATCACTGCGGGAGCAGACAAGGACCATCTTCATAAAAGGTATTCTTTTCTTTTGTATAGCCTGTAAGGTGCAGGGGGCATCTTGCATAAAGACTACATTGGTAATTGGGTTGGTTTGGTAAGCGTATGCAAGGTTTGGAAGCCTTCCGTAAATCGAGATAAGAAATCTCGTAGGTAAAGGCGTATACCCGGCTGCTAGCGTCTGTTTGGTATACACCCACAAGAAGCAGGGGGTTTCTTGTGGTTTGGGTCCTGCAAGATGCAGGGGGTGTCTCGTGGAAATGGTTTTGGATCTTGTCGTGGCTTGTTACATTAAGGATTTTGGTCTTGTGATTTTGGTATTGGTGACAGGATGTTATAACTGTGTTATTAATTGTGGTTTGTTTGATAGAATTTTAGTCTCTGTCTGTTTCAAGTGTTGTAACTGTGTGGAGTGTGTCTGTGGGATCCCTAGTGTGTGTGAGTGAGAGACTGATAATGGAAAATCAGCAGAGTGAAGAGATCATGCAAAAGAGTCCTTTACGGTGCATTTTGGCACACTGGAAAGAACTGGGAGGGTTTCCTGGGGGCTCGGGAAATAAGAAAATGTTGTCCAGCAATTTTGAAAAATATTGTAACTGATGGTGGCCTTTGTATACTTTGGAAGATCAGGAAAAATGGCCTAAAAATGGAACCTGAGCTATAATACATTGTTACAATTAATGTTGTTTTGAGGCTGTAAGGAAAATGGCATGAAGTAATGTATGCAGATATGTTCTTCACTTTAAGAGACCACGTGGAATGACAGACACAATGCAAAATTAATATGGCTCCGCCAGATCCCTTAATTTTGGCTTTGGAAAAGGACAGGGAAAAACTGAAAGTTAAGATGGAGAAATGCTGTTCAGCCTGTGATACTGGGGAAAGATGTTTAAAGTTAAAAAACAGTAATCAGGAAGATAGGCTGTAAAATTCTCACAGGTACCTCCGAGGAGCACCCCTGCATCTCTCCTCTCTGATATTCATAAGGAGTGAGAGATCACTGTCACTGGCACCAAGCGGCAGATGCACATTCCGAGTTAAGAAAGGGTTAAACCAGCAGTGCTGTTGCAGAGGCATCTGCAGCCCCTGCAGAGCAGGGTGAGCAACTGTGAGAAAAAAAAAAAGGAAAACCAAGGGGGAAAGGAGGGGAGCTCCCACAGCTCCCGTGTTTGAGCATGGAATGGGTGTTGGTGCAGGCAAACAAGTGGGAACAGACATGTTCACGGACAGGACTGAGGGGTTGTTGAATAAATGTGGACAGGAGGAAGCATGGAGAGCGTATAGGAATTGGGAACAGGTAGAAAAGAAAAAGATGGGTCGTGCTATAGCCATGGCTTTGGTGGTTGCTTTGAAACTGGGGGGGGGAGAGTTCGGATGCTGGAAGTGAGACTGCCCTGGGGGGGGGGGGGGGGGGGGGGGGGGTAGTGCCATGGTGTGGCTCCAGCGACTGAATTGGAGCTAGACTGACAGGGACCTGGGGAATCTACCCTAGCAGATCCACTGGTTAAATTAAAACTAGGAACTAGAGGAAATAAAGTGGAATTTTAGTGGATAGAGGAGCAACTTATTTGGTGTTAAATCTGAGAGAAAAGAATTTGTTACAGATGTGGGAGCTACTGGCCACCAAGAAAAAGAGGAAAAAAAAAAACCCACAAACAACCCGAGGCATTCTTTCTGAAACCCTTAAAGTACAAATTGGGAAAACAAATAGGAATGCATAAATTTTTATGCATGCCAAATTCTCTAAAATATTTCTTAGGGTGAGAAGCAGCATTTAAAGAAGGCAGAATGGAATTTAGAGTTAAAAACAAACAGTTAATTGCAGTTTTGAGTTTATCTCTAATTCAACAGAAAAGCAAACAGGAGGACCTCCCTGAAATAGAAGAAATCCTTAATCAGATATATCTGGGAGTATGGGCATCTGAAGTTCCAGGTAAGGTGAAAAATGTTTTGCCTGTTAAAGTGGAAATAAAAAGGGGGGCCTGCCCAATTAGAATAAAACAATATCCCTTCAAATTAGAAGATCAAAGGGAAAAAAAAAGTAATTGATAAATTTTAAAATAGATATTATTAATTGAATGTGAATTGGAATATAATATTCTGGACAGTAATGAAATAGGATGATAAAAGTTGCAGATTGATTCAAGATCTCAGAGCAGTCAACAAAACTGCAGAGGATATTTGTCCAGTAGTAGCTAATTTGTATGATTTATTGACTAAATTTAATAATCAGAAATGGTTTGCCATCTTGGATTTAAAGGATGCTTTCTTTTGCTTACCATTGGCCAAAGAAAGACAAAATTTATTTGCTTTTGAATGGGAAAATACTGACACAGGAAGGGAAAACTCAATTAACTTGGACGGTATTACTTAAAGGGTTTAAAACAGTCCAGCAATTTCTGGAAATCAGCATGAGAACTAGAATCATGGAAGCCACCTGCTCAGATGGGGACTCTGTTACAATATGTGGATGACCTATTAATTGCTACAGAAATAAAGGAAGAATGTATCCAGTGGACAGTGGAATTATTGACTTTTCTGGGACTGAATGGTTATTGGGTATCCAGACAACAGGCCCAACTAATCCAAACCCTAGTTTCCTACCTAGGATATGAAATAACAGGAGGACAGAGAGAACTTGGAGCTGCTAGAAAAGAAGCCATCTGTCAGACTCCACGACCATCAACCGCCAAGGAGCTCCGGACATTACTGGGAATGACTGGATGGTGCAGACTTTGGATCCATGATTATGGTGTTCTGGTAAGACCACTATATAAACTGTTGAAGGGAAACCCTCCCTCTTTAGAATGGACTAATTCAGCAGAGGGGGCTTTTTAGAAACCTAAAAAACAGAGCTAATGAGAGCTGCAGCTCTGTGACTTCCGGATGTAACTAAATCCTTTTGGCTATATTCCTATGAAGAACAGGGAATAGCTTTGGGGGTCCTTGCTCGAAAACTAGGACCCTACAGAAGGGCAGTGACGTGTTTTTCAAAACAGCTGGATGAAGCGAGCAAAGGATGGCCCAGATGCCTAAGGGCTGTGGCAGCAGTTGTCATGAATATTGAAGAAGCTCGCAAATTCACCTTGGGACAAAAATTACTGTGCTAATGTCCCATGTTGTATCAGCAGTCCTGGAACAGAAAGGAGCCCACTGGTTATCTCCTTCATGTTTTTTTTTTAAATACCAGGCCACCCTTGTGGAACAAGATGATATAGAAAGTGTGGTCACTAACGTTGTCAATCCAGCATCCTTTTGCAGGAACAATCAACAAAACCACTAACACAAGACTGCTTGGCCACCATTGAGACTGTATATTTGAGACTTGAAAGAAAAACCTCTGGAAGATGCTGATTCTTGGTTAACTGATGGTAGTAGCTTCATGAAGAATGGTAAATGAAAGGCAGGATATGCCATTAACACCACTTCACAGGTAACAGGGGCTAAACCTTTACCCTCGAACACCTCTGCCCAGAAGGCAGAAATAATAGCATTAATGAGAGCCCTGGAATTGGCTAAAGACAAAAGGATAAATATTTGGACTGATTATGTACATGGTGTTATCTGGAAAGAATGAGGACTTTTGAACAAACATGCTACAGAAATTCTACAATTACTGGAGGCTGTTCAGCTACCTGAAGAAGTAGCTGTTATGTACTGTGAAGGACATCAACAAGGTGACTCTGATCAGAAAATTGGAAATAATTTGGCCAATTCTGAAGCCAAACGAGCAGTTGAACAATCACAAATCATGTCCTTAATCCCTGATGGCAAACTAACAACTGAAAAATCTAAACCTAGGTATTCAAAAGAGGATAGAAAATTGATTGAGGATCTAAAAGGACAGGAAAATAAAGAGGATTGGGTTCAGATACCGGATGGGTGAATTGTAATCCCCTATAACCAACTCTGGAAGTTAGTTCAGGGAGAACATACTAAAACTCATTGGGGCAGCAACTCTTTATATAAATATTTAGACAAACAAATTGTAGGAAGAAATCTATACACCACAGTTCAATCAGTGACAAAACAATGTCAGCTATGTCTTAAGAATAATACTAAAACTGAAAATAGAAATCAAATTGGGACAATTGTGAGAGGAAGTTACCTGGGACAGCAGTGGCAAATAGATTTTTCTGAATTATCAAGAAAAGGGGGTTATCGATATTTGTTGGGGTTAACAGATACTTTTTCTGGCTGGCCAGAAACATTCCCTTGTAGGATAAATAATGCAAGACAACTGATTAAAACATTATTTCATGAGATAATACCTCACTTTGGAGTATCAGCGGCAATTTCTTCCAACCGAGGTTTGCAGTGTAGTGCAAAATTGTTACAAGAAATTAGCAAAAATTGGAAATTGATTGGCAAGTACATGTTCCATACAGGCCTCGAGCCAGTGGGCACGTAGAAAAGATGAACCATCTGATCAAACCACAAATTAGTAAAATATGTCAGGAAATGAAATTATATTGGTACCAAGGTTTACCACTGGCTCTATTAAGAATTCGAACTAAACCTCGGTCGAAAGAAGAGGTTAGCCCATTTGAAATTTTATATGGAAGACCATATCAGTCCCAGTTTAAAGGAGAAAGTCTTCAGGAAGTGGGGGAAGGCTATCTCCGACAGTTTTTGGTCAATCTGGGAAAAGAACTGGAGGAGATAAATAAGAGAGTAGCAGGGAGAAGAGCAAGACGTTTGGATCATCCGATTCACCATTTCAGATCTGGGGACTGGGTTTATGTTAAGAATTTTTCAGGAGATCCTCTACAGGAGAAGTGGAGTGGACTGTACCAGATATTGCTGACCACCTTTACAGCAGTGAAGATAAAGGAACAACCTGCTTGGATACATTATTCAAGAATAAAGAAAGCACCAGAACCAGAGAAGACATGGCAGATTGAACCTTCAGGACCCTTACATATGAAATTGCGTTGGTGATAATTTGGACTCATATGATAACTGGTGCATAAGCTTGAGACCAGAATTTATACCTGAAATTAATGCAAGATGTTACTGAAGTTTTAATCGTAGTGACTGTTGGGTGTGTGCACAGTTGCCTAAATCAGGAGAAAGCCTGGAACTCCCATTAATTGGAGTTCCAATTCCTAACACTGTTTCATGGACAAATCTGTGGGTGAACACTAGCAATTTGTATTCAAACGAAAGGTTAAAATTTGGAATAGTTAATCCTAATCCAGGCAATAAATATTACACCTGTGCACAAAGATGTATTACACCAGGAACCAGGGTAGGAAACTATACTTGCTTAAATGCCACAGATGTAGGTCACCATTCAAATTATAGATGGTATCGTAGTTCAGTGGTGGCCCGTTCCTAAAGGGAAAGGATGGTATTGGTTATATGGAGAAAATGTTTATAAGACTTTACCTCCCAACTGGAAAGGGGCAGGCACCTTAGGTGCTATAATACCCAATTTTACTGTTATCGACAGGTATCCTTCCGGAACCTGGATTAGAAGTTTTGTTAAACGCATTAAGCGAAGGTTTAAACCTATTATTGAACGGCACACTGCATTTCATAGTTTTGTGAGAGGGCTAATTCCATCTTTGGGAGTAAGTGAATTAGAGAAAGCAATTGTAAATATCTCAGCAACCATAGAGGAAATGGAAAGTAAAGACATTGATATGATGCAGGCAGAACAACAAGACATAATGAGCCTATCTAAAGTGGTATAAAACCAAACGGCTCCAGACATGTTATTGGCATCACAAGGAGGAGTTTGTTCCATAACCAATGAAAGTTGTTGTTCCTACATAGACCAAACTGGCAGAATTGAAACAGATCTGGAGGAAATTTGGAAAGAAACTAAGATATTTCATGAGATGGCTGTGGATGACACCTCCTGTGGTTTCGAAGAAATATGGAAAAAGTTAACTTAATGGTTACCAAATCTCTCCTGGTTGAGGCAACTGGTTGCAATAATATTGATGTTAATTATTTTAATATTGATTACTTATGGTATGATACAATGTTCCCTCTGGTGTTGTAAAATATCTATGATAAATTATGAAGATTGGAAAAGGAATGAAATTAAGCACCAAGTAGAAATGGGAAATTATTTCAAAGGACTTTTGATGGTAATGGCAATATATAAAATGTTGCAAAAGAATTTGCAAAAGGACAGAAAAAGGGGGGATTGAAACAAGGGGAACACAAAATCACAAAATGGAATTTATAAACCTTTAGAATTAGTTTTAAGCAATGTTAAGTTCAATGGCTTTGTAACAGTAGCAGTGGAAAATTACTGAGGTGCATAATACATAGAAAAAATAGAGTACAGATAGAGAACATACTGGCACAAGATAAATCGTTATAGTTGATGTGGTCTTAAGAGAAACAGTCTAGAAAAACAGGACGCAGGGATAAGGAGTATCTGGGAATAGCAGGTGTCCAGGATAGGCTATGGGTAAACTAGCTGATAAGTAGGAGGATAGGAGGATTATTATGTCTCTGGTGCTAACGAACCAATTAAACTGGTATAAGCATCTACTGTGCGTGCTTCAAAGGCTGCCAGAAGTGATGAAGATTGTTGGAAGAAGTAAACAACCCTCAGATACCACCACCACAATTCTGTACGCATGCGGGGAGCTTTCTGGAAAGTGATGTAATCCATATGTAGCCTCATGAAAACCTGTATGTATGCCCAGGGACTATATAAGGATGGCTTGTGTAGCAATAGGGAGACACACGCTAGGAGGAGTTATCCCCCGTGTCTCCTGGCACCGCAACAAAGAATACCTGCTTGTCAGCTTGAAAACTTTGTTGGCAAGTTTGTTCCTGGAGTTTTCTCCGAATCAGCGGCCATTTCAGAGGGGCTTTGCAAGGGTCCCTCACGCTCTCCCGGTGGAGCCCCGTGGTTTCTCCATTTCCCATGGCCAGTGCTGCCATGCAGTGGGCACAGCTGTAGCACTGGGGCTGGCTCAGGTCCTCGAGGGGGCTGCTCAAGGCAGCCTTTTGGGGGCAGATTCTGGGGGAGCTTCAGGTGACTGAAAGGAAATGGTCATGCAAGGGCAGGAGCTCTGGCACATGCAGCATGCGGCTGCCACATCCTGCCTGCACCTTGCCCCCAGCTTCCCTGCCTGCCCACTCCCAGCCGTGCAGAGGATGCTGCTACTATCCCTTTGCCTGGGGAGCACCACAGGTGCTTTGTTCAGCCCATCCACCTCTGCTCGAGAGCATAAAGACTCCTCTGGTTATCATTGGCAAGGCACTTCTCTGTCCTTGACACTCTGCAGACGGGGTGCTGCAGCACCATGGGGAGCATCTGCAGTCAGAAGGGGGCACTTGGTGATGGGACAGCCAAACTGGCCACAGCTGCTCACTGTCCTCTCATCTCAGAGGTGCCTCCAGAGCATCCCCAAGGGTTCCCTGCTGCCTGGCCCTGGGCTGGGCTGGACACTCCACACAGGAAACAGAGACTCAATACAAACCACAGCGTATCCACCTGACAGCCACTGGCTGGTCTCCAGCTCTCAAAACTCAGGTCCTGCCCTCAGAAGCCAAACCATGAATAATTCGGCTCGCAAACTCCATCAATTCAGACTGGTTATCAGATGGCTCACTGCTCCTCCACCATTTTTCTTCTCCCATCACAAGATGAGGAATGGGGGAAGCAGGAAGAAACATGTGAATTAAGTGCTTTCCAGCAAGGCACTGTCTCTAAAGCAGTTTTAATAGTGATCATGAAATTAGCCTCCATGACCAAAAGGTTTGGTGGTTCTGTGTAAGAAGCAGCTATTTGGCCCTAGGCAGAGCACAATCCAATCAGCCCTGGAGGTATCATGCTTTTAGTATTACTGTTGGGATGATCCAGAGCAGAGTTTCTGTCTTTCCCCTGGCCTCTGCAGCACGTTTGTGCAGTCTTGCCCTCAGATTGCAGCTGCTTGAAGCAAAGGCAAAGTGGAGATACACTAGTGAAACAATAAGAAGAAATAGCAATAATAATAATAATAACCGTTGTTCAACCACGCAGCTGTGTTTGGACAGGGGAAGCAAGTACGCACAAGCAGAGGGTGCTGGAAAGCTGCACCCTGTGCCCTGGCCCAAGAATCAAATATAGGGAAGGCAGATGTGAACACAGGCTGTTTATTTTAAGTGGGGGATATAAAAACAGGGGATGGGGGGTGAGGTGGAGGAGGGTGGGAATTGCATATTGACAGTAAAAAAAAAAAACCCTAAAATGATATTAAAATTAGGGTCAAAGCACTGGTTTACTATTGTTATAACAACAAAACAACAGTGGAACAACACAAATACTACAATAAAACAACGAAACAAATACAGTGTAAGAACAAAACAACTACAGGATAACAAGAATATTAGAATAAGTGCAGAACAAACACAGAACAATCAAAACCTTCAACAAATATAGCTGCTGACATTTTGCCGTTGGCCTCAGCATCCTGGGAAGTGAGGTAATACAACATTCCCACCCAACTGCCTTCACAAGAAGTGTTCACGGTCACATCCTACCTTCTGTCTTTAAACAAACTGGGATTTAGCCCTGTGCAGCGTTCCCAAGTGTGCCTCCACAGCCGTGTGCACCTCACCTCTTAGACAAATTGCGTACCTCTTGAAGGCAAGGTGACACAGTGCCCTGGACAAGCTGATCCCTGTAAAGAAACAGCGGTACCCACGTTCCCAGGGCTTCAGTAACAAAGGCCATGGCAGTCAGACCCAGCGGGGACCAGACAAAATTCCAGCTCAAAGGCAAAGAAGGAAATGAGAGATATTAGAAATAACAGGGTGTGAGGAATAGGGACAGCCTACCTCATTTAGACTTCTTATAATCAAAATGCACTCCCTTGAAGATATGAACTTTGATGAGGCTTTATCTATGAACAGGGAAATCCTAGCTAGAGTGAAGACCATGATCCAAAGATTTTATGTTAAATCCCAGTCCTGGTCACCTGCAGATTTCATTGCCAACTTTTGCTAAAACAATTGCTGTGAAATTTTGGATAGGAGAACTACACAGCTGAGAGCAGGCAAGAATGTAGCAACTTAGTAGCTAAATGGAAGTGCTCTCTGTGCAAGTCTAAAGGCCTCAGGATGGTTTTGTGTAATTAGCACAAATGAGAGTAACATCTGGGTTTCCCAAATTGTTCACATGCAGCAGCTGAAGCACTCCGTAACTCTGCCTGAGTCTAAAAACAGACTCTCAGTCTGCACAGCAAGTTAGCAGGCAAAAGTTCTCCTTTTACAAAACTGCCCAAATACTACCTTTTTCCTGCCCCGCTCTAGGAGAGAATTAACTTTTTACTGGCCTCTTTCTGCTTAGTGGTTTAGGAGAAAGTCCCCTTTGAGGTCAATAGGGAAGTTTGAAATCTTAAAACTAAGGTGCTGCAAATCACCAGGTGACCAAAAAACTGGTGGATTCATCAAGATATGAACCTAATTCTTCATCTTCTTTGCTCTTGGACTTGATTTGAACTGGAACCATCTGGGTTTTGGCAGCATGTCCTTATGCTTTGGAAATCCTTGCGAAAGAAAAATTGAAATTTGTTTCTACTGCACTGCTGGAGGTTATAAGAAACATCTTTGCAGGAGAGCAACTCTGACAGTGGTCTAGTTGTTGAACTGTCAGAAATGTTCATTTATGATTCAGGAAACTTCATTTGTTTTTCCTCACTTCAGCCTTTACTACCTACGAATTGGGATCCAGCTGCATCCCTGCCGTACTTGCTGTTCCGGCTGCAAGCAGGATGCAAATCTAACTGTCAATTAGAATCCCCTACAAGAATAACACTCCGCAGACAGCCAAGGCACCAGGAAAGCAAGTGTTTAAACCAAAAGCGTTTGAAGGGGAGCCCGGCGGGCAGCCTGCCGGCACCGGCATACCAGAGCCGGATCTGGCGCAGCTGCACAGCGGCACCTGCTGTTCCCAAACCGGATCCAGCTCTCCCTCCCTGGCCCTGGCCAGGGCTTTTCCGGACTGCAGGGTAACGGGAGAGAGAAACCTGCTGCAGTCCTATGGGCGCACGCGCACACCCTGTGGGAATCCCAGCCCCGCAGAATCCTGCCAGGCACAGAGCCCCGCCCAGCTCTGGCCCCACCAGGGACGGGGGCAGCACTGGGACAGCATCCCACTGCCGTCCTTTCTCCTTTCTGCACTGTAGTGATTCCTCAAAGGGACATTCCAGACAGAATGACAGGATATGGTCAATAGAACACAAGCTTGTTGAAGAAGCTGCAACACTTAAGGTCATGGCCAAAAAACATTCAGGACAAAACTAAGATCCCATCAGCTGCAAAGAGTGGATGGTGTTTCAAGCATCTTGTACGCAACATGCGACACAAAGGAGCTGAGTGGGATTTAATGACCATATTTCCAAAAATGGAATGGTCGTTCTTCAATGGAGGGGACCTTGGTTGCTAAAATACACTTCCTTCTTGGCAAGTGAGATGACATCGTGACACCAAGTAGTCTTGGCAGTTCTGTGTACTCCTGGATTCTCAGCTGCTACTTGTATTGTGCCAGAGATGCTCAGTGCTCTGTGTGCTGCTGTCCTTCTCTGGGTCCTGTGAGGGACCAGCAAAATCAGTGCTAGACCTCCCATGCAAGGAGTTATCTGTAGACACAAGCAAGGCAGGTTAGAGCAAGGATACCCATGGAGTGAAAAGTCCACAGAACTTCAAATTCAGCATTAGAATTACAGATTGGAGAAAGGCAGCTATGCTCAGAAAGAAATGTAACTTGTGGTTTGTACGTCATATGTGTAAAGAGTGGCTTTGGTGAGGTATGGTGACTTCAGAGGAAAAAAAGACCTTTAGATCCTCCCTCTCCTTCATATAGATACATGATTGCTCCCTCTGATTCTGGAGTAAAACATGTGAAGAAAGAAAACTGTACTGTAATATTCCAGCCACAAATGCAAGAATCGGTCGCGCAGCCATCAGCGTTACCTGCGTAACTTCAGACTGTTATTCCAGCAAACATTCTTCCCCCCTCATCGAGTATGTGCTAGGCAATTTTATAGATAACTTTGGAAAATCTGACAGAGTACTTCCAAAGCACTATCTGTTCTCTATGGAGAAACATCACGATGACATGACAAGAACAGAAGATACCTTCACATTCCCTATTTCAGGAGGTCTCGATGCACTGACAACCATTCCAAGTGTCTCCTCAGGTAAGAGGCACATCAGCGCCTGCCCTGGCTGCTGTGCAATTTAACCTATGCCTCTTCCATTGCAGAAGAACTACGCTAAAATCTTTCCCTTGTCCTGCAGGAACAATGGAAAACACCAAACTCATGACAAAGTCCTCTAAAACACCAAGTTCATGACCAGTCAGACAGTAGAAGGTCCTTCCACTGTTCACCTTTGACATGATGAACGTAAGTAATCCCAACCCCAGGGATGATTCTGATTTTACTGTGAATGGCTCAGCCCCTCGAGTGACAGTGAGGAACTCCCCCTGAAGGCCCAGTGCCAGTCATGGCAGACCTGCCATGCCAGCTGCTAGGACATAGACAAGACCACTGTAAGTAACAAGAAGGAATAATCAGCAGGCACCAAGGAATTCTTGCTGCCTGAAATGACATCTTGCCAGCTAAGGAGAGCACAGAGAAGTAGTCTCTCGGAGTTTTCAGAACAGATAATCAGAAACAACTCATGGTCTCTGCCAACTTACTTGCCAGCCAGTATTAAAAAGGGAGGCTAACCTTCTCAGAGCAGACCTGAGCTGGTGGCAGTAATGTCCCAGGTTCCCCTTGGAATAATTATTCTGTAGAATGACACTGCAAACCCAGATCAGACAACCCATAAAGCAGTTTATTATTGGCTCTTTTCTCTGCTGGCCACATGAATAAAACCCTGCAGGAATTCCTTTAGCTTTGATCTGCCTTCTGGGCTCAGCCTTGGCTGCCTGCTTTAATAAAGAGTAAGTGTCCAATGCACAGAAAAAGCCTTCACCTCTTCATCAGACACTGTCAATTTAACTGAAAGAGGAGAGGGAAGGGCCAGTTTCTTCCTTGGGAGGATTTAGTGGGGGGCTCTTGACAAATCTGTCAAGTAAACAAATATCCAAAAGCTTTTGTCTTCCAAAAGCCAGAAATAAATTACCTACCCCCAGGCACATATTTCTTTCAGAGTTGATTCAATAGTTTATTCAAAGCCCGCAGCTTTGCAGAGTTCAGGTTCTCTCTAAAAAAAAAAATTCTGGGGGGGAGAAAAACTATTTTTTTCGAGATAAATACAGAAATAAGCCTAACCAGCTCTATCTCAACATGCTAAGCAAGGGAAAAATCCTTTTGCAAGAGCCAATCCAGATATACATCCAAATAGATCTAATCAAGGCTCAGGGCATATTGAATGCCTGGTGTGGTCAGACAGAATTTCAAAAGGCAGGTCAGTTACTAGCAAGAAAATCAACCTTCCCACTGGAATGAAGAGGTAGAAGACAGACAGCATCATGGTCCTTCTTCTTTCCTCAAACAGGTCTGCAATGATGGTAGGTGCTATTGGGGAATAACTGGCTGTGCCAATGCCAACTAGTTCTCGTGAAAGAAAGAATATCAGTAATCATAGAATAGTTAGGGTCAGAAAGGACCTTAAGATCATCTAGTTTCAACCCCCCTGCCATGGGCAGGGACACCTCACACTAAACCATGTCACCCAAGAGACATTAAGATTACATTAAGGCTAGATAAAGACTATTGACTCCTGCAAGACATACTCAGGTTATTTCCAGAAGGCTCTAAGCCACCAACTTACCAATTCACTGACGAACGAACTGCTTCATGTGACACCAGAGCAGAAGAAAATACCAGCTCCAAGGATGATTTTCCTATTGTACCAATCACTAAGGTACCCAAAGACAGGGGCAGCCAGCATGTAACACAGGATGAACACTGGAAATCCAAGAAGGATCAAAGACAAAATGGGTCAAATTATTTTCCTTCTATGCACTCCTCACGCTTCAAACAAATCCAGGTTATTTTGGGGGTAGAGTTTAAAAGCTGGGTTTGTACAACTAGTAGGTAGATCAATATTTAAAAAAGAGGAATGTAGATTACAGTGTATATATATACAAAAATAAAACATGTGCGAGTTGCTCAAATTCTGTATTTCTTGAGAAATTGATTCGTCTTTAATGATTCATATAGTGTGGGATTCCTGAAGCACACAACTCCAGTCTCCCCTGAACCAAAGACATTCAGCTTTGCATTATAGTCAGCTGGCACACAAGTGGAAGTGAGCAACACCACACACAAGTAGGAATGAGAAGAAATAAGTAAGTAGACTGTGTTTTAGGAACAGGCCACATAGATGCAGGACAAAGCAAACTCTCCAAACTGAAGAGATTTTATTACCTGTTAGCAACAGACCTGTATCCCCATCACTGAGCTTGAGGTACTTCTGTCTGTCTAACAGGATCCCTGCAACAGAGTCAAACACTCAATGATCCCACTCATTCCTCGTCATTCCCCTCATTGGCCAACTCAAAGATTTATTTCCAGAACTGGCTGCACATAGATGTAAACCATGACTCTACCACAAGTACAGATACACCGAGAATTAAAAAACCTTACCACTAGAGATAAAAGTCATGATCTTCCACTACAGAAGTCTTACAAGAGTCAGTTTAGCCACTGTTTCAATTTCAACTGTTCTATTTCTTTTGTACCATGAGTACAGAAGCACAGAAACAACTTCCAGTTCAAAGCTTAATCAACTCAAGTGGAACAAAACAGTAGCAACATTTTGCACCCAGCTATCGTCATACAGCTAATCCGAAAACAGTATTGTTGACCTTAAAATGTTAAGACGAATTGAAAATCCTTCTGTTAAGAATAACTCTGAAGAGTTTCAGTACATACAGTATTCAAATTACTGCATGTTGGATTTGTCAGGATGCAAATGGCTACAGCCTCCACTAGCCAAGGGTGGCTGAAATAGCCCATAGCCAGGGAAATACTACTGGAATTCACATTGTGGTCCCAGTTGGGTAATTCTGCTCATATTTCCATGACAATTTTGCAGAGATCAGATGAGATCTAGATAACTAGATTTACACAGTAACATTTAGTGGTGACAATGACTGAGACACATCGCTAAAAGCAATCATTTCTGTTGGTGATAAAAGGCTGACAGAAATTCTATCTTGATTTCTAACCACCCAATAGCTGTGCAGAAAGGTTGGAAGAATTGTCCAAAGCCAGAAGTCTCTCAGAAGAGAGTCACACAAGCAACAAACTGACAGAAGATCCATGGCTCTGGCACTAATGGTTGCATGAATGCTTCTGAGGCAAAACAGTCATTTTCACCTCTACATCATGCCAAGGTTGCAGATCTACCACCTCCCCTAGCTTCCATTTCTGCACTATAATCCTGAAAACAAAATACCAGAAGAAACTGCTGTAAATGAGCATAGTTCTACTCTGATACTGAGCAATATAAATTAAAAAAGAAACTTGTTCTCATGCAGCTTCAGTTTTGCCAAAATAGTCAAAATCAAAACATTTTTAAAAGGATGAAGCCACTCCTTAAGGAAACAAGTTGTGTGGAAACTGTCTGCTTTGCTCCTTGCAGCTGATCTGCACACAACAGAGCACAGGGGCATGTTGGCAGGAGGTAGCTCTACAGTGCTACAGTGTATTTTACACTCACCTCCACAGACAAGGGGCTTGTTTTCTGTGTGAAGATTGATGCAAACTCTCTCAAACCCTGTGAGCGAAACTGCCTGGAAACCACAAGTTTGTAACAGCCACCAGCTTACTCTTTAACAAATACTCTTCCCTCACTTCCTTCTTCACTTACATTTAACAATGTGCTCATCCATATGGACAGCCAAGGCTTCGGCACTATCTCCACCTCTGCTCCTGAATGAGGTACCTGTCCCTGAAGGTACCCCACTCAAGAAACTTTAACATAGGCACTTCACAAACCTTCTTGAAAACTCTAAGCTCTTAGCTTGTACAGGAACCAAACAATAGTTCAAAGTTTGGAATGAGCCAAATGACTGCTTGCACTTAATACTCCCTCCCAGCAAGCCTGTTCTTGCTTCAAGATACTTTCATCCTCTCCTGTCCCTTAACTTCACAAAGTCCCTTGACAACAGAACTCCTACACTGAAGTTTCTCACTAACAGTCCTGTAGTATCATTCAGCATGCACTCCTACTTGTTTCCTTCCCTCTTACACGTGTGGTTAAGAAGTATTCAAAAGAAAATAAGCTACAACTCCTAAACCCACCTGTGGAGACAGTGTTCTCACAGGAAAATGGATATTTGGTACATGAGCTCTGAATAACTCCGAGGGATACAGCAAGGCCGTGGGAGGCCTGAGGAAGCTTAAGCAAGCAAGATAAGAAGAAGCTGGAATTCACTGAGTGATGAGAACTGTGGACTGTTGGCAAGCATTTGAGGTCAAGTTCTCACACCTGTGCTTAACCAATTATATGTTAGCCCCTAAGGGTCTTCAAGACAAGTATCCAATCATGATATGCCAAATTGCTGTAGGTGTGTGTAAGCAATAGTATATAAGGAATTAATGCTTTGCAATAAATGGCTTTTTGTCTGATCATATTGATCTCTGACTGAGTCCTTTCCACGGCACCCACCAGCCTTTCCGTGTAGAGAGATAGTCTTCAGTTTCTGAATGATCTTAGTAGGAAAAATAATGGGTTAGTGCACTGTCACTCCATATTAGTTCCACATTTAACAATCCATCCATTGGGTTTTCTCCAAAGTTTTGAAACATTTATGAATTCCAGGCCACTCGGAAGTAAAACACAGCAAGCTTGCAACAAGTGTTTCCTCTTAATTTACAAATCAGATCCCTGGAAGCATGGTACATGCTAAGGAGAGATGCTAAACCTAACAATTAATACAGACCACAGTTTACACAGAATCCTAGACTTGTTTGGGTTGGACGGTCACGCAGTTTCAACCCCCTGCCACAATCAGGACACTTTCCACAAGATCAGGTTGCTCCAAGCCCCATCCATGGGAGGGAAAACTCAGATTCCCCACAAGTTTCCTAGGAGCAATGCCTTGGTTTTATGGAGAGGCTTAAAAAAAAAAGCAAAATTAAAAAAAAAAAAAACTAAAAATCACATTTTGGAGAAGGATATTATCTAATGGAAAGCAAGTTGTATATTTAGTAGGTGACGCTCAAGGAAGTGGATCTCCATCCTCTTTACACACTTCATTGCAGAAATCACACCATTGTCAGGTCATGAGGAAGTTAAGCTTCCTCTTAAACAAACTTGCACAAAGACAACATAGTTCTTGCACTTTTAATAGGGAGACTGGCATCACTATTCTATGGAAGGGTGGTGAGGCACCACAATGGGTTGCCCAAGGGAGCTGTGAATGCTCCATCCCTAGCGGTGTTCAAGGCCAGGCTGGACAAACCCTTGGGTGACATGGTTTAGTGTGAGGTGTCCCTGCCCACGGCAGGGGGGTTGGAACTTCATGATCTTAAGGTCCTTTCCAACCCTAACTATTCTGGAATTCTATTCTTCACATAAAGGAATGTCATATCTAATCTAGCAGAGCCAAAGAAGGCCTGGTAATCTGCAGTATACAGTAAGGGGAAGCTTCTTAGTCAAATCTCTGTAGAATCCAGACACAAAAACACACCAGTTGCTCTCTATGCTAAAGTATGTTTGTGAGAGACTCAGATTTAAAAGCATGAATCTCAAATATTTAAGAGATGTGATGTTTATAAGCATTCTACTAACCATTAGAAACTAAACCATCATTTATTGGTCTTTCGAGATTTATAATTGCACATTTAATTCAAAGGATGACCAAAAGACTAATGCAGATAAGTGAGAAAGATCAAAGACAGAAACCATATCTTTACTTTAGAAAACATTTGTGACTAGGGCATAAGCAGAGCTTCTGAAAACTTAGCTTTCTTTTTGCTTAGAAGGAGAAAATATGCTCTCAGCTGGTACAAGGAACCAATCCATGAAGTTGACTAAACTTGTGGAGCACAGTACAGCAGCTATCAGGTAATCTCTCTTTGCTGGACCTCTTCCTTGACACAAACACAACTGGACCTTGTCTCCCACATGCTGCAGCAGCCCCGTAATTCTACTTCTCATGAGGTGGCTGGGACTGCAAGCTTGTGCTTTCATGCGCCCTGGGGTTGTGCATATTTCCCCGTGCAGAAAGCTACCATAGATGAAGTATCTCCTTAGCACACCAAGCTATGAGTCAGTTTTGGTCTGAGGCTATGAGGAACTTCAATCACTAAGGTCATTTCTGGCTATTAAGCCCAACCATGAAAAACCGAAAGGAAATGCTCCTTGCAGTTCCTGCTTTAGAAGGACTTTACAGAGAAAAAAAGCTGCAGGCCTGTGTTTTTGCAAAAGTGCTGAAGTGCTATACCCTGAGAACAAGGAAAAGGAAATGTCATTGCAGGGGGTTGGACTAGATGAGTTTTGAAGGACTCTTCCAATCCAAACTATTCTATGATTCCACTATGATTCCATTTTGTAAAATGAACACTCAACACTCTAGTATTCATTCTGTCTTCATTTTATGAACATCTAGTTGCTCATAAACCAGCAGGCATGTTTAATTTCATCATGGGTAAGTCTATACAGATTTTATTTTAAGACAGGTCTTATTTTGAGCAACATCTTACCCCTCAACTTTCTAAGGGATGATTTAGAGACAGATTATGGCATCTCTCCCCACTCCTGCTCATGGTAGCTCTACATGGAGAGATTAAGGCTGGATGTGAAGAAAAACCTCCTTACAAGGAGGCTGGTAAAACACTTGCACAGGCTGCCCAGAGAGGTAATAGATGTACCATCCTGGAGATATTTAAGGCCAGGCTGGATGTGGTTCTGTGCAACCTGATCTAGTTGAAGATGTCCCTGCTCATTGCAGGGGGTTGGACTACATGAGTTTTGAAGGACTCTTCCAACCCAAACTATTCTATGATTCCACGGTAATCAGCTAGTGTCAGAAAATATTTCAGAGTGTGTCAACTTACTATCAGGAAGTGATTTTTGCTCACTATTCAATATCATCGCTACTGCCTTTTGCGCTACTACAGACCATAGACGCTTCATGGAGTCAATGGCACATTATCTATGCATCCCACTGCTGTATTAAACCAAAGCAATCAAGAGGTGACTACACTCACAGTAAGGAATGAGCCCAATTTCGTAGGCATTAAAAACTTTACCTACACCCACAACGGTGGAGAAACAAGTCTGAAAAGAATATTTCAAATCACGTTGAAGAACTCCAGTGGGCTTTGCAGGGGAGAGGCGCACGAGCGCGCTGCTTTAACTCCATCCCCAAAGCAAGAGCAGACGAGAACCGGCGGCTCCCGGTGCCGCGGCGCGCCGCTGGGTGGCGCTCAAACACACACGCACCCCTCGGGTGCTGAGCTCCAGCACCGCTCCCCCTCCCGGCTCAACCCGCCCGCCCATCGAAACGGAATGCCCTGGAAAAGAAAACCCGACAGCAACAGGCAGCAACAGAGCCTAAGCAGGGTGCGGGAGATTCAACCTGAGAGATGTCGTCTGCTTGCGCAGAGAGGAGCGTCGTGAGCAGCAGGAACTGAAACAGCCCAAGCTGTACTGAAACAGAAGTTTTTCACTTCTGTTTCTCCTCAGAAGCTAGGGAGAGCTGGCTTCTCTGTCCTTCAGGAGGAATGTGCTCTGTATTTGAGGCCCAGACACATCCCAAACCTCGTGAGGAACGACCCACATGGCAGCTCATCAGGATTTATCTCTCACTCTGGACAGCTTAAACATCTCCATCTAAACGTCCACTGAGTTAGTTCCTGGGGCATGGCTTATGTTGTTCTGAACTCCTGACACCTACTTCTAGGCTTGATGTTTACAGCCAAAAGCAGATTTCTAACCATAGCTAGTTCTGTACACCAAAGGTGTTATTTTGCTGAAGCACTGAACTGCTTGTGCCTTTACCATACTTTTTTTTTCTTTTTTTTACTCAAGCTTACTTTTGGTGGTGTGTTTTGATAACTCCAGTTCTTGCATTTAGGATCGTGAATGCTCCTGCCACAATTATAGAAGGGCTGTGAAAACCTGCATGGATTCAGGAAGAAAACTGTGGAATCAAATGTCTGTTTAAACCTATGTTTTTGACCATTCTATCACAGTGGAAACATCCATCCCCAGAAGAACCATCAGCTGACCACTGCACACTTCACTTTTATACACCAGAGGCCTCTTAATTAAGAGGACAGTGTAAGAAATAAGGAGTCATTTGTTATGAGTAATGCCAAACAGACAAGTACTGGCAGAACAAAAATGGAGCCCTTTCCCTATGGGGCCTTTTTCTTTCCAGCCTCGCTAGCTCCAGACTGACAGAATATGCAAATGAACATAGTATTTTAATCACAACCAAGAGTGCTAAGGTTAGGGATAACTAAAAATTGAATCGATAGAGATTTAAATGAAGACCAGTCTAATTTAGTATTGAGAATGTCGTTACTTCCTAACTTGGCTGTCCTGCACAGAAAAAGGTTAGACATTTCAAAGCTCTTAATTACCCTATCGCCAGGATGCTGACATTTGTGACAGTTACTGGGAAGTTCTTAAAGTTATGAAGCAATTTAGATAGGAAATTGGGATTAAAATATATCCGTACTACAACTGGTAAGTACCCACCTTAGGCAGAGGGCAGCTTCCACTCCAACAACAAGAAAACAAATGCAGAAGGCAGACAGAGTCACTCTTTCCATGGGCATCTTCTGTTTGATTTTAATCAGGCAGTGATAAAGGAGTCTGTAAAAACCTTGGCCAGTCAAATGTATGCTTCTGATGAAACAAAACCAAAACAATCCAGGGACATGGACCCAAAACTGTCAAGTGTGGGAATGACAGCCTCAGTAATATTGATAATCTGGGAGAGAAGAGTTGGGAAAAATTCCTTGCTCCGCTATGAATTTCCTTTCCTAAAACAAAGGGACTTCAGGTCCCCAGCTCTAAAGCAAATGGCACCATTAAATCTTTAAAAGAAAACAAAAGACATTCAAATCTGAAGCAGTGTTCCTGCAATTACTGTGTAATTCTGTATTAGACAGCATTTCTGTAATACCTAACATCTGATGTTTGTTAATGTACAAGATGTTTTCAGGCTTCGGCCCTTGGTTCTTCAGGCCCTCTTATGCACCCAATATTCTTTACAAAATCTCCAACCACAGTAATAAAACCAGGATATGAATCACTGACATTTACTAATTATTTAGCAATCTAAACTAAAAAGTAGACACATCTTACACTTCTACCTAGTCATTCATTCAGAAGCTCCTTCCACCCACTCTTTATACTACCAGTAATTTCTCCTGGCTGAAGACAGCCTCAGAAGATCTTCCAAATAAAATTTAGAAGTGTATATGAGCAAAATCTGGCCTTTTTTACTGGCATTTGCACACTTTACACGCTTTCAAGGCAATAAAACAATACAGAATCTCAGCCCACTAATAAGAAAATGTTATTCTGATTACTTTTGCAGCTCTTTCTGCTTAAGGCAAGTTCAGCATCAATGAAAGAACTTTTCTGTCTTTGTCCTTTTGAGCCAGCAACCAGAAGTTTCTACTCCACACTTCAAAGTAGCTCTTCAGATGCCTTTCATTAAGAGTCAATATTTACTTTTAACTGTGTTCCCTTGTTAGGTATGACTGTGTTAAGATAAATACATAGCAGAAAGTAATACTCAAATAATGTTACCACTCTTACCAACAGGAGCATTAATGTCAACTTAGCTGGTATATTTACTTGAAAGAAATATGTTAGGAAAAATTATTATTTGTAAACCCCTAAGAAGCTCAGAACTTCTTTTCAAAGTCTAAAACAGTTGCAGGAGTTTAAGGAGCTTCAAAAACTACAGTCACCTGGCTTTCCAAACTGTAAACAGCCCATCTTCTCTGCCTCACAATGAGGCTTATGTCAATACAATGTTCTCTAAGTTCATAAGATGCTTCCTTAAGAAAGAATTACAAAGTACAGAATAAGGATGGTGTAAGTCAAAGCAATGAAATTGATCAAGAAGATGTAAACAGAACTCAACCCACCTGTGTTTTCACTGACTCCATTCTGGCTCCCCCTTTTTCTCCTTCTCCAAGGTCATAGTCTACTCCCTAACACAGAAACAAACCAGTCACACACAGCAAGACATTAAGACTGGAACAATCCAGCACTGCAGCAGGATCACAGCAAGAGCTTACAAGACACCACACATCAGAAACACCCCTTTCTTCAGACACACACCTCTTCCCAACCACATACAAGAGCTGTAAGCCCACCCTAAAATGCCCTGGGGCAGGGGTGGGGCGAACCAGCAGCTGGGGGAAAAGAGGCAGGATGGGTCATGGCTTTGGTTTCTTTCTGTGGGATGTCTGCAGCACTCCTGGCTGCTCAGGACTGACTCAATAGGGGTTGCATTTACTGAGTGTGGACTTCAGAGAAGTTTCTGTTATCTTGTATCAGAAGTGCTTTCTTCCTGGAGCAAAGTGCCTGAACTACAGCAGCATGACTGCAGCCTATGATGGGAGGAGAGGTCACAGCTGCTTCTTGTGCTCTTTGGCACACAGGAGGTAGGGTGATGGAGCAATGCTGCTTTTGCTTTTTTACCCCAGGAAACCTCAAAGAACCCAGCCCACAGCATGTAAAGTTTAATTGTGCTGTGGCTCTAGCAGTCATGTTCTGCCTGTGCATCACTCCAGCCAGTGCACTGCAAGCAGCTGCTTGGGATTCTTCTTCATTGCCTGTGCAGGAATAATGTCTGTGCTCTCAGGAATACTTTCACCCCAGGCAGAGCATCCTGCTGCGCTGTCACTAACACCTTCCCTGTTGGTGCGCTCCCTGACTTGGCGGGACGCAAGCAGATTGATGAGAGCAGCATGTTTCCTGAGAAAGGCTTTTCCTTGAAACAGCTCCAGCCACTCTCATGTTGTGTTTTGGGTAACACCAGCATAGGATGTAGAGCCGAGAGCTTGGAAGCTGCTTGGCTTGTGAAAGCTGTGTGGAAGAGAAGGCAATGGGACAAGTGGTCTGCAAGGCCTCAGAAACCCAGAGCTTCTTCCCTGCTAAATTTTGCAGCTTCTTGGGAAAGTTTGTCCTGCCAGGTCAGAAATGGTCCCTGTCCAGATGCCTAAACCCAGCGAGATGAGATCATGGAGAGAAGGCTGCTGCTGGAACTGACCTGCCATTTGTATTTTGTGAAGAGGAAAGCGAGCCCAGGGCCAGGATGCTTTCTGATTTCTAAAACCTCTTTCCAAAAGGGGCAGCGTACAGCTTGTTATTTGGGACTGTGGAGTCCAGTTAACATTCCCAAACGCTCAGGTGACTTCGGAGCATGTCGTTTGCTGCATGCCACTTGATCCAAGACTTCTCCGTGTCCTGCTCCATCGTGAATTTCTCTCTTATTTGTGCCACTGCAGAGCATCAGGCTTTGCTCTCTGCCTCTCCTGCGCTGAGATCTGATGGATGCCCTGCAGGGCACTGAATTTCTCTCTCCCAGCTTAGCGAGTGTCCTTGAACTTGTGAAGGTCTTGCACAGCTCTTGTTCTTAGGTTGTTTTTAATGCCCTGCCTTCTGCCTCAGAGTGTGCTGTTAGTCCCCCACCACCCCTGGCCCAGGGAGCCGTATGTGGATGCATCAGGAGCCATTCATCTGTCCTCTCAGGAGGTGCTTCCTTCACAGCAGCTTTCTGCATGTCCTCAGTGGGGCTTTTCTGCTGTCCTGTCCTTGGCCCGAAGTTAAGGCATTTCAGAATGTCTGAGCTCAGTCAGTGTCTGGATCATGGGTGCAAGAAAGTTTAAATCCCCTGGAAACTTCCTAACTGGATCTGCAGCTGCATAGAGGAGTTGAGCTGTGCAGGCTGAGGGGCAGCTGGTGGGGAGAAGGCAGGGTTCTGTGGCTGAGGTGTCTGTTGGTGTGATGTCCTTCACCAGCTCTAACTTGTGCCTTTTTCTCTTGTTTTCTCTTTTTCCCACTCAGTTTAAATCCAGGTGGGCCTGTTGAGCAGAGCAACTCCACCCCAGCTCCACCTGCTCTGCCACCTTCCTGCCTTGAGCCTGGGTGAGCAGTGTCCAGAGCAGGCATTGCTGACTGTTGCAGATGCAGTCGTGTAGCTGGTCAGAGTAAAAAGAAGAGAGGCTTCTTCTTCAGAGGAAAAGAGCTCTTCAAAACACTTGGGTCCACTAAGAGAAGTTAAGAAGAGTTTTGTTGTTCTGTAAAGATTGCCTGTGCAGTCCCCACAGAGACTGTCAGTTCAGGAGAAGCCCTCTGCAATAAGCTGACTAGAGTGTTTTCAGGGGGCGAAAACGTGCGCTGAAGAGAGAAAACTCTTCAGTGGGTCTGTGAGCTGTGATCTCTGCTGTGATCTCTGCCCACCCAGTGTGAGCAGTGGCTCTGAACACAGCATCATGGCACTGGGGTGTGTGAGGCCTCAGCTCTAGGACACAGCTACTTCCACAGCAGCGCGTCCTGCCCCTGGCAGCCCTCAGTGCACCAGGTGCCTGGGAATACATTCAATTAGAACTTCTATTCGGCCTGTAAGTTTGCTGAATGCCTTTTCCCAGCAAAGCCCCGGCCCTGGAGGAAGAGTCTCAGTGAAACCCAGATATTCCCAACTCCTTTCTGGAAAACAGACTGATACAGGGGTAACCAATGTACAGGGGGGTAATACAGAGAAATTGTACAAGGGGGTTAAAGGAATTCCTTTGCTTAAGCAAAAGTATTGTCTGTCCTAGGTACCTAACAGGCCAAGGCATTGACTACTGATGAGGGGGAGAAGCAGATGCTTAGTTCTACTGATAAGGGACAAAAGCAGATGCTCAGCTCTACTGGTAAGGGACAAAAGCAGATGTTTGGTTCTACTGATAAGCGGGGGAGAAGCAGACTGGGCACCAATTAAACCCTAAGGCCATGTGTGAAGATTAAAAGGTGAAAAGTTTAAGAGGAAGACTCATTTACTTCATCTTGAAGACCCCTACTCACAAGAGGAAGACTCATTTACTTCATCTTGAGACCCCAGACCATGCCCAGAAGGGGCACTGCGCAGGTGCAAAGGACCTTCTAGCTCATTATAATACGAAGCGGGGATAGACAATTGTTGTGGTTTAAACCAAGTCCCCCAACTCCCGGAGAGTTAGGAAGGAGAATCTAAAGAATGTAGCCCCCACGAATTGAGATAAGAACAGTTTAATTGCTAAGGCATAACACAAAACCCCTACTGCCATTTACTACTACAAATAATAATGATACAGCAAACAGCAAGTGAAAAGAATACAACACCCCACCAGCCACCGACCCATAACTCACTCCACCCTGCCTGGCCGAGCACCATGTGCTCCCTCCTCCATTTTCCTCTAGAGCTCCCTCCAGCTTTCTCTTTCCCAGTATGCATCCTGGGCATCACGTGCTATGGTATGGAATATCTCATTGCCTAGCCTGGGTCATGTGTCCTGTCTCTCCTTCCTCCCGGACTCCCCTCCTCCACCTGGCTGGAAAAAACCTTGAACAAAAACATCCTCAAAACATGCTCAAACCATGACAACAATAAATATGTATAGGCATATCGAGTAATCTAATGCATATGAATACTTTAAGAGGATAAATGTAAAGGGAGAACAACCCTGAGGTGTGCATACTTTGGAGGAGCTATCCCCATGCACCTCAGCACTGAATAAAAGCATACCTACCTTACAACTTTAATGAGTTGGGGAGTCTGTCCATGCATCAAGACTAGCTCATATATCACTGAGCAAGAAAAAAAAAAAAGGCTACTTTTTTTGCCCTGTTGTAATGAGGTACAAATGCACTAGTCCAATTTGACTTACTTCCAGCAATATCAGGTCTAAATTTCACCAACCACATGTAAAATCTGAATGTATAAAAACCTAATTTCAATCTTGCCTTTTTCTTTTTAAGTAGTTGTGTGGATTCTCTTTTTTTAATTTCATCTTCCATCTTCATTCACTTTTCTCTTTGCTTCCTTTATGCTCTCCTTTTACATTCTTTTGTTAGTGTTTCTATCTTCACTCAGTGCTTTTTCATTGCCCCTTCAAAGATTATTTTTAAGCATGTAAAAAGCAGAAATGTAGGACCGAGCCCCATGATGAATACAATACTTTGAAAGAAACCAGACCGTATCCAGAAAAGGTTGCAAATGGTTTTGTTGATTTTTTTTCTTTTAAAAAAGGGTTTACTGCTTTACCAGTCCAAAAAGGTCCTTTGGCTCTGAAAGTGGAGACCATAGCACTCTTGATGAAGAAGTTATAAAGTGCATGGCTCCATGGGAGAATATGATGGAATATCTGTTCTGTCTGCACCAAAACACAGCCACAAAAATTTCTTCTAAACCTGTCAATGCATTGCCTTTTTCTCAAGAGAGAAAGTAACAGAACACCATGGTTACTGATAGGGGCCTGTGAGCATCACATCCTAGTGCAAAGTTCTTTATCTTTGAAAGCCCTGTATCAGCCTCTCACCCAGCTCTGTCCTGAGCTCTCACACAGGAGGTGGTTGAATCTAACAAGGAGTGGAGTAAAAGCTAAGATCTCTGTTTTCATGCACATTTGGAAGTCCCAGAGATACAAATGCTAATACAAAATCTTTGTCAGTCAGCACTATTTCACATATCTTGATGTGGCCTTTCTTCGCACACTATGGTTTCCTAAGGAAAAAGCATGTGTTGTGCTTCCCCTACTTGTGAGTTGCAAACCACCTGTTAATATTTGTGGCAAAGGTGTTCTTACTCAGCAGTGGGGGACTGTTGTCAATCTGTTGATATCTTACATACATCTTTGTTATTGCCTTCCCACGCTGTCATCATACTAGGAATCTCAAAGCTGGAGAGACCTGGGGTAAATTTTCTTCATTGACAGACTTAAGCAAACTTTGAAAAAACAGTACAGCATCCTGAAGTATTGGGTTGAGAGCTGGAAGTAAAAAATGGCTAGTTTCACAACTAAGATACAAATATCCTTCTCCTAACATATACAGAGAGCAACAAAAAACCTGTCCTAACTTGCTCTCACATTATCAGTTGATTCAGAGAAAACTCCAGGAACAAACTTGCCAACAGTTTCAAGTTGACAAGCATGTATTCTTTATTGCGGCGCTGAGAGACTTGGGGGATAGCTCCTCCTAATGTGTGTCCTCGTATTGCTACACAAGCCCTCCTTTATATAGTCACTGGGCATATGTGCATATTCATGAGGCTACGTATGAATTACATCACTTTCCAGAAAGTTTCCCACATGCATACAAAAATGTGGTGGTGGTCTCTGAGGGTTGTTTACTTCTTCCAACAATCTTCATCACTTCTGGCAGCCTTTGAAGCAGGCACAGTAGATGTTTACACCAGCTTAATTAACATTACAGACATAGCAATCATCCTGTCCTTCTACTTATCAGTTAAACTGCTCCCATCCTGGACTGCTGCTAGTCCTACATACTTCCCCATAGATGTTTATACCAGCTTAATGGGTTCGTTAACAGTACAGACACAGCAATCATCCCATTCTTCTACTTACCAGTTAGTTTAACTGTGCCCATCCTGGACATCTGCTAGTCCCAGATACTCCCAAGTCCCCAGGTCCTGTTTTTCTACCCTGTTTTTCCTTACACTTTCTGTACTAAGGTCATAAGGACCTAAAACTACAGTTTATCTTTGCACCTCAGTTATTTCCCATTGGTACTGTTACAAAGCCATCAAACTTAACATTACTTAAACCCGATTCCACTTATTTACAAAGGTTTATATTCATTTTGTGCTTTTGCACCTCCTTGTCTCACAGTGCATGTCCTCTACATTACAAAAAAAGAAACAGCCTCATGGGTCCATGATTTGATTTACACCATCATATAACTAATACATTAAGCAGTTACTGGAGTCCTTGGAACCCTGCTTTTGGATGAAGTGTGCACAAAACACACAGGTCTATAAGCTATGGAAACATTATGTATGGTAAGGGCTGATGAAAAAAAGAGACCAGTGAAATCTTCAAACCTAAACACATTTGCCAAAGCTGGGGGTCTATTCTGGTAATTTGCCAGTACCAAGCTGGAATAATGTAATTCAAATATGTGATGTTACATAGGCCTAAACATAACAGAAAATTCCAGTGTGAAACTTAACATTACATATGAAATGCTGAACTTCATTAGGTAAAGCTTCAGACAATCATCTGACACGTCAAAAAGAAAAAAAAAAAAAAAAAAAACACAAAACCCCACAAACTATCTTACCAACCGTGTGAAACTGCAAATTTCCGGCATCTTTTTACAAGAAAAAACAATTCAAACAGATTTTGCCACTATTATGAAGAGAAGCTGCTAGGTTTCTATGTGGGATTAGCTTGCCTGACAAACCAAATCTTTGAAAATACATTTTATTTTCACAGATATCCTTGAAGCATAACTTTGTAGCCACTTTTGCACATAAGTATCTCTAAATATGATATGAATAATTTTTTCAAGTAAGTTACTAATCTAGTTAGTGAGACAAGGAGACACAAAAGCACAAAATGTAATCAGTTCTAAGCAATGTTAAGTTTGGCTTTGTAATGAAAAATAACTGCTGTGCTTGAAGGTAATTGACAGTTTCAGGTTCTTAGAACCTCAGTACAAAAGGTGTAAGAAAAGCAGAATAGAAAAAACAGGACCTGGGATGAGGAGTATCTGGGACTAGCAGACGTTCAGGATGGGAGCAGTTAAACTAACTGATAGGTAGAAGAGCAGGATGATTGCTATGTTTGTGGTGTTAATTAAACTGGTTATGAAGATTGTTGGGAAAAGTAACGACCCTTAAAGACCACCATCACATTTCTGTATACATGCGGGAAACTTTCTGGAAAATGATGTATTCATGTTGTAGCCTCATAAATATGTACGTATGCCCATGAACACATAAGCAATTCAGGGACACACGTTTAGGAGGAGCTATCCCCCACATCTCCCAGCGCCACAAT
>NW_022994466.1:0-69652 GCF_012275295.1 Melopsittacus undulatus | reverse complement strand
ACACATAGCCTCCTGAAGGGCTGTCACATTTTTAGTAAATGTTTAAAACCTTAACAGAAGGAAGTCGGGAGTCTTTTTTCAGCTGCAATAAATGGTGTGGCTTTTGCTATTTTTTGAAAAATAGTAATCTGTTTGCTAATAAAACTGCAGAAGGAAAAGGCCCTGCATTTTTTTTTTCCTTTTTGAAGGAGTAGGAGGCAGATAGCAGAGGCAACTTCATTCTTATAGCTGAAGAAATGTGCAAATATTTGCTGTAAAATTGCTTTCTATAGCAAGCATTGGAGCTGTACTCTTTGGTTTCCAAAATATTCCTAAAAGCATTGTTTGTTCCAGTTGAAAATGCATGAAAAATAGACGTAGGGCTACATTTTCTACTCACAACGAGCATCAGGTTCATGTGCACACAGACAACAAAATCTTCCTAGAGTATTGACTTATTGTATTGAATTGAGGAAGATTTTTGTTCCAAAACACGATGGCCTGGTGCCCTATGGCCAGGTCCCTCTCTGTCTTCCCCTTTTTGTCAATGGAACAGAAAGACCAGGCTGCCCAAGTGGTATGGAATACTCAAAGGCTTTATTCTGATCAGTTGAGAGTATGTACTGGTTCTTTGTGGATAGGTTGTTTTGGTCTCATCCTTGACTAGAAAAAAATTTTGTCCATGCAATTTAGGATTCTTGAACTAGCCCTAGTCTGAATAGAGGTATTTTGGATCACGTTTTTTTGTAACATAGAATCATTGAATAGTTAGGGTTGGAAAGGACCCTAAGATCATCTAGTTCCAACCCCCTTGCCATGGGCATCTTTCTGCTCTTGTCAACTCTGATAACTTTCCCCATTTGGATTCTGCCAAACTCTGCATTGAGACAAGCATTGTCTGGTGGAAGCTGACTCAAAAAAAGTAAGAAATCAAAAACTGCCTTAGATTATGCACCTCTGAAGAACAAACAGTCTTCAAGAGAGACTGGCATCTAGATTTAGGGCTGCCTTTACAGATGGAAAGACTGAAGAAAGGAGATGTTTGAAAAGCTCACAATATACGTAAATCCCCCTAAGGAAACATTCAAAGGTCATCTAGTTCAACCCCCCCTGCAATTAGCAGAGACATCTTCAAGCACAACCATGCCTGGCCTTGAATGTCTCCAGGGATGGTGCATCCACCATCTCTCTGGGCAACCCATGCCAGTGTTTTACCACCCTCATTGTAAAGAAATTTTTCCTCACATCCAGCCCTGAATCTCTCTCTTTTTAGTTTAAAACCTTCACCCCTCATTCTAAAGCAACAGGCCCTGCTAAAAAGTCATTTCCCCCCTTTTCTTACAGGACCCCTTTTAACAACTGAGGCCACAAGAAGGTCTACCTGGAGTCTTCTCCAGCCCGAACAATCTCTTCAGCCCTTTCCTCATAGCAGAGGTGCTCCATCTTTCTGATCATTTTTTGTGTCTCTTCTCTGGACCCTCTTCAACAGGTCCATGTCTTTTCTGTACTGAAGACTCCAGAGCTGGATGCAGTAATCTTGGGAAGGGTCTCAGATCATTCTGGAGTCTTGTATGGGAGATTCTTTATTCCTCTTGTTATCCTATGGCTGTATGAACTATCAGGATTAAGTTTGGGGCTGTTTCATTTTGGAGAGTCAGAAAAACTCATGGATGAATCAGTTGATTTTTGCAGGACATTGTGGAATGGAAGTGTGTTGCATTAATACTGTAAAAAAATCCGAACAACTTCTAGATATCAATAGGTTACGTCTAGCTTTAGGATACATTCTCCTTACTTTCCATGTTATTTTAGACTGAACTAGCTTCTCATGAAATGCTGTTTAGTGATCATTTATCACCTCGTCTTATCTGCAGGGGAGGTTACTGATACGCTGGAAACACTTCTTTCTTGTATAAGGGTGAAGGAAGCACATCAAACAGGATTGCTGTCCAAACAAAACAAGTCTGGGAGCCTGATATTTCTTGTCTATATTTAGTGCCTGGGAGAAGCTACAGTCACACTGCTTGGTGTCATCCCTGTTGGGAACAAATTTCATCCTTGTGGTGAAAACTGCTTTCTCAGTCAGCATAGTTCATTCAGGTTTAATCAGCAGATGTACTGACTACTGAAGGAAGATTGGAAATAAAGTGCAATGTTTTAAGAGCAGACAAACAGAGGTTCAGTTTGCATTTTGTTTTAAAAGAATCTCACCTACTTGTGTCAATTTTGGTTGTGATGATGACAAATTTTATGTCATAGCAGCCAGGCGGAACAGTTTGGAAGCATCTCCATAACACAAAAGGGATTTGGCCCAAAATGGTTGGACAAGATCTGATTCATAGAATCATAGAATGCTTTGGGTTGGAAGGGTGACAGTGGGTATGGACCATGAAGATTCAGTTGGAGATCATTTTGCGGTCTGTGGGTGTCTCCATCTATTTATCCAGTATTCCTAATAGAATGGGAAGTGTCAAAATTGTTTGTGGTTAGCTATCTGAATGAAGATGGTCATCTTTATTGTTATTATTTACCACCTGGGAAAAAAACAAACAACTCTATACAACCAGATCTTGTTACATCTAAAATGACCGGTTTCTCCATGTTTTCTGTATGGGAGACATAAAGGGGCCATTTCTGTCACTTTTTTGGGGTTTGTAGGGCTTGCTTTTGGTTCAGGGCTGCTTTCAATTTAGGGGTGTGGAAAAGGAAGGAAACCTTAAAGCTCATCCAGTTCCAGCCCCCTGCAGCGGGCAAGGATATCTTCCACTGTATCAGATTTCGCTCCAAGCCCTGTCCAACCTGGCCTTGAGCACTGCCTGGGATGGGGCAACCACAGGTCTCAGGGCAACCTCTTCCTGTCTCACCTCCATATGATGTGGAAAAGAAATGTGGAGGGGTAAAGTCATAGTATCTGCTCACCTCCAAGGAATTCCCTGATGGTTTTTTAGAGTCAGTATTTAACTTGGTAACTGACATCTCTGGAGTAATTCAGGAGGATCATCATCTTGTAGATGTTTTTCCCAAGAAACTGATTGTAGAATGCACGAGCAAGAGCAGTCCTCTGCACTGTGGAATGATGAAAAAGTAATTTATAAGGGAGGGATAAGGGGCTGTGAGAACCTTTAATTTTATTTAACCTCCAGTGGTGTCAACTAGCAATGGTTTAAAAGGACCTTGGCAGTATCTCCTTCCAGGCTAAGCCTTTGAAAGGCCCAATAACTGCCTTATGCAAGGTAAGAGATGTTAAATATAGAATCAGCCACCTACAGTGTTCTTTTAGGGTAAAGGCACCTGTTTTAGTAACATGATGCAGGGTGTGTACCTGCTCAGAGAAAGTCGAACATGACTGCCAAAGGATATGTGTCTTCATCCTGTAACCAAGTCTGGTCCCTGCTGCAGCCTTCTGGTGCCCTGATGGTGAAGTATGACGGTAAATGTCCCTCCCCTTTTCCCCAGCACCATCTTTTCTCCCCAGCTGGACTTCTGCCAGTCATTTGCCAACCAAAAAAAATCCTGAAATACAGGTTAGCTGGATTATGCAGCCATCTGGGGGACAGGTGCATCAGGAGGCACCTCCATCTGCATGGATGTACAAGGGCTTTGCACAATAACAAAGAGCTGGCTCAGAAGCACACTGGTGACTGAAAATTTGAGACCAATGCGTATGCAGGGGTAGAAAGAGCACAAGGCAGAGCCAGGATTTTACCTGCGCACTAAGCATTAAAGGCAGTGGTGTCCAAGTGTAAATAAAAGACATGCAGAGATGCTGTTTCCTTCTGGTCTGTTACAGGAGCCTTGAAATCAT
The DNA here is from genome assembly GCF_012275295.1 of Melopsittacus undulatus. Classification (NCBI taxonomy): domain Eukaryota; kingdom Metazoa; phylum Chordata; class Aves; order Psittaciformes; family Psittaculidae; genus Melopsittacus; species Melopsittacus undulatus. The sequence goes on along the minus strand of NW_022994466.1, from coordinate 65,868 downwards.
CAGCAGCTCTGAATGTCTGCTAATACTGTGTGCTCTTACCTGTCATGGGATGTGTAATTTCTGACAGCAATTAAGACTGTGATTACTCATCCTGCAACTGAGATTTCAAATTCCTTTCCTAACAATGGTGTTTACTCCTTTCTGGATGTGTCAGTTGTCTGTTGCATTAAAGATCCTCCAAAATCCATCCCTCAGCCACTTAACTTCAGGTTAGACAAAAAGAAGAAGTTCTTTACTGTGAGGGTGGTGAGGCACCCTTGCAGTTGTGCAAAAAAAGTGGTAAATGTTCTATCTCTGGCAGTGTGTCAAGGCCAGGCTGGATGGAGCCTTGTGCCTTATGTTTTAGTGTAAGTTGTCCCTGCCCATGGCAGAGGGGTTGTAACTAGATGATCTTAAGGTCCTTTCCATCCCTAACCATTCTAAGATTCTATGGCTGAGCCTGATGGAGTGAAAACATCATCGTGGATGGCAGCTTACCCATTTCTGGACTGCAACTGATTATGTTGCTTTTCATGCAAGTCTACAGATGCAGTGTACTTTTCCTTTCTTGCAGCCCTGCCTTCTCACACCAGTGCAGGTAACCCACCTGGTCAGACGGGTGCACTAGCTAATCCCCTGCTTCCATGTGGAGTGTGCCTCCCCCACAGTGGAAGGAGAAACATTTCCAGCAGAAGGAGGTCCTGGCTGTGGGGAAGGAAAGAGCTGGAATCATTGTGGTTTTCCCACATGCTTACAGGGCTGACTTTTTCTTGTGCTTTCTCTAGGGGCTACCAAAGACATGGGGAAGATGCTAGGTGGGGATGAGGAGAAAGACCCAGATGCTGCCAAGAAAGAAGAGAACGACAGGAAGCTCTCAGGCAACAAGAGGAAGAGAGAAAAGCCAAATATGCCAAGATGGAGGCTGAAAGAGAAGTTATGAGACAAGGGATTCGAGACAAGGTAAGGGATCTGGCTTTCAGCACACACTGGGCATCTCATAATGCTCAGTGGAGAACTACAGGTTTCAGCTTTACAGCTGATTTGAGACCAGTTCCCTGAGTACCTCCCATAGAACCAGGTAATTTCTTTGCCATACTGAACTTTCTAATCTTGTGCACCATCCCTTGAACTCTGTCCTTTCTGTATTGGAGGTTTAAAACACACCTCCCATACAGAAAAACCCTGTAAAGCTGAAATAGTTGAAGATGAGAGGAGAAAATTGTTATTTTTTTTCATATTCTATTAAATGATCACATTATTTTAAATGTTAGAAGCTTCTCTGTCCTTTTGAGATGCTTTCCAAGCTTACATTTCTGGTGTATAAGAAGGGTCATAATTCAGTGTGTTTCTGAGAGATACAGTCCAAATATCTTTTTGTATTGCTTCCAAGGCTTTCTTTGTGTTGACAGGTGACAAATCTGCTCTAGTTTTCATATCCAGGCTTCCACTACTCACAGGGAATTGATTAATCTGAAAGAAAGTTTTGCTCATCTGAGGGACTTAACCATTGCAAGCACTTTCTTCCGCTTGAGTTGATGATGTTCTTGTAATGACACAATTTGGTGTGAGAAGGAAATGAAAAAATGTGAGGACTGAGAAAGAGATTGAAATGTAGGAAACAAACCTTTACTAGAGAAATCAGCTAGATTTAAAATGGCTGAACCCATTGTTACCATACATTAGCTTTTAGTGATTGGTGTATGGAGGGAGAAGGCAGTTTTGCTGCCTCATCCTCAAGACAGGGTCAAAATTTTTTTTTTTTTTATAATAATACAGTTTTATATGAAGAGGTTGTGAAGCTCAGAACTTGGAAAACACATGTGGGTAATGATTGGAGGAAAGGTTTCTGATAATGAATGCCTGTGTGTTGACTTGCATCATATGACAAAGAACAATAGGAAATACCTGTAGACAGAATGAGGAAGTCCTGGTCAGTATAAGAGATGTTCTGTGTGCAGGCCTACCACTGCACAGCTTACAGTACCCTAAGAAAACATCTGGGAGAAGGCTTCAAAGTCTCATCAAAGGTCTGAGGGAGGCTGTCCACAAACAAAACTTCACTGGGTCAAACTGACACAATCTTTATCATTCACAAGGAAAGAAAGGTTAAGGATTAATTGCTGTGATGGCATAGTGCATCTTGTAAAAAGAAATCAAGAATTGTTCAGCAAATAAAGAAATTCTGGATTACACTTCTAAAAAAAAACCAAGGTACTTACAGGGAATTATCTAAGTATGACACTGCCAAAGAAAGGTATTCATATGGTCATTTAAAGAGGGTATTGTCTACCAGGCAGACACAGAACCCCTACCTGATCAAAAGTTGTTGTTTCATAATGTATTTTATGAGTATGTATCTAGAGTAATATATTAATATAAAAAATATCAATGTGTGCAGTATATGTTTCTATGTATGTTTATGTTGAACTCTTTCTAAGTAATAACAAAGGTCTGCATTAGATACAAGGGGTGGAAAAAAGAGTAATGAATTTCTGAGTTGCAGGCAGATGGTCTGATGTCCTGTTTGTACTGGTCACTATCTCTTCTGGTAGATCACTGAAGGGTTCCCAGAAGCAGATGAAGCTTTCTTTCTGTTGGGCAAACTGCTGTAAAAGCATTTAAAAAATCTGGGATGCCCTCTGTTACAAATCCAAGTTGATCCATACTAGAATTCACATCTTCATGTGTAAGATGGACATAACCTGAGCTTGGATGAAACAAGCAGCCAGTGGGGATTTCACTGGGATACTGTCAGCTATCTCGACTTTGCTGAGTCAGGCTAAGCACTGGGTGGTGAAGGCTCTTGAAAATAGATTGACTCCTGAGCCATCTGGCAACTGGTTGGCTCTGCAGAGGGGATAAACAGGGATACTTGGAGTAATGTTATTTCACCTCATTGGAATCTCTGGATTGGAACAGGTATTGAAAGCTCTTTTAGTGGTGTGGTGTGGGTGATCTTTGAGATTATCAACAGGAATTCCTGTTTTGGGGAGTGCACCTGGATTGCAAAAACACCGTTTAGTTTCCCATGTTTCTCCTTCTCTTGGGGATAATTCCAGGTAGCATGCATTTGAAAGATGAAGTTGCTTTCTGCAGAATTAGAAGAGATTGATAAAGCCATAGAAAGAAGCTGTATTGGGTTATAAAGATTATATATTTTATATATATATATATATGTATATAATTTTGAGAGATCTGTGAAAGAAGACAATTACTTTGTCCTGACAAAAAGGTGGATTTGAAGATACACAAGACTCTGTCTTCAAGTACTAGTGGCTAGAAATGTGAAATAAATTTTGAAATAATAGAAAAAAGGGAGAGATTATTTCCTCCATTACTTGTCTATTTAAAATTACCTTAATTTCTCCACCAACTCTTGTAAAAATAGAAATATAGAGAAGGAGAAAACTGAAAAGGAGATTCTGTCTGGTATGTGTGCACATAGTTAGCATGTGCTAACTTCACATTTTAAATCCACCCTGTTAAATTGAGATAAGTATTTCCCTAGCCCAACATGGCAGCTGGGCATAGAAATTACTTTGGAAAATGGTAGAATGAATTTAACTAGGGCTGTTTAGTCTGGAGAAGAGAAGGCTCAGGAGGGACCTTATCGCTCTCTACAACTACCTGAGAAGAGGAGGAAGCCAGGAGGTCTTTTCTCCCAAGGAAGAAGTGATAGGACAAGAGGAAATGGCTGCAAGCTGTGCCAGGGAGGTTTTTACTGGATATTAGGGACAATTTCTTCCCTGAAAGGGTGTTCCAGGCATTGGAGCAGGCTGCCCAAGGCAGAGGTGGAATCACAGTCCCTGGAAGTGTTCACAAACTATGTAGATGAGGCCTTTCAGTGACACAATTTAGTGGTGGCATTGGCAGTGCTGGAGCAACGTCCTGGACATGGTGATCTTAAAGGCCTCTTCCAACCCTGGTTGATTCTGTGATTCTATGAATTATACAACAGTCCTTTTTTTTTTCCTTTTTTTTTTTCTTATTAAAAGTAGGCAGCATTTTAATTTGTAAATGAATTTTTAGGGATGACATCTGGACATAACATTGCTAAATATCTGGACCAACTCCTACCCAATAATAAAGTCCAGCATCTGGTACTGAAAATGGATTGAAAGTATGTAAAGAACATAACTGGGGTGTACTCCAGCTTCCTTCTACCTCCAGATGCATATATGCAGCTTGCTTTCTGAGCTGATCTGGGCTTGGGATCTCAACACTCCCTGCCAAGAATCCTTCAGTGCCCCTCTTCCTGGTAGGTCAGGTCTTGTTGCTAGCATACTGGTGGTGAGGCTGTGGATAGCTAATATTTGCTACCTTGCTAATACCATCAGCTCGACATCTAGAGCAACCATCAGTGCAGTCTCAATGCTCCTAGGGGAAATACTACCTTCTATAAACAGATGACCTTGTTTGTGTTATGTACCTGCACACCTCAGCAGCAAAAGCTAACTGCTTCATTCATGTAATGATCCATAATTACTTATTTACATGATTAATTACTTCCGTCACTGTGACAGACCCAAGGCCTAAAGAATCCTGGTACATGCTCTGTAATTAACAGTCTACCCATCTTGGCTGCTAGTGAAACAATGCCTGTAGTTTGGCTTCTTGCAAATCTTACAACTACTTTAGAGAGTCAGCATTGCTGAACGTAGGCTGAAAAGTAGCAATGGAGCACAATCTGCTTCTGTAGGTACTGTATACACAGTTCTTAGAGTAATAGGGGAAAGTCTCTCTGTGTCCCCACTGTGTCCTTTGACCAGCCTTATGTGCTGTGAGGAATAAAGTAAAAATCTACTTCTGCTAATAAGGATTCCTGTCCTCCAAGTTGAGCATGAAATCTGCATGAGAAGTATGGAAAGGTGTCAAATGGAAAGTTAAGTGCTGGAAGAATTAAGGTTTTCTCTACAATTGTAACTGACACTGTTGTGTGCTGTGTAAAGATTGTGGCACAGTGCTTAATTGTATGGTCATACATTTATGCTTCCAGGAACCTCAGCTCTCCCATTGCACAAAAGGTCAGCCATTTCCTTAATAAGCAGATATTCAGCATTTCATCTCTGCCATGCCTTAAAATGTTGTTCTCAAGCTCATTTATTATGCAGTATCCAAATTCTGACGGTAAAATAATGAATTCTGTAATCTGAGAGATTAATTCTTTGTTGCTATTATTGAAATGCTTTCACTTAAGATGGCTGATGGGCTAAGCATGGTTTCCTGTGAGATTTATCTTGGTGGGGTACAAAGGGTTTTGTTAATTTTCTCCTGTTTACAAAGTACAAAAGCACACGGGTCATTATGTGACTGAAGCCTTGGGGGCAGAAAAATGTTAACATCTTGTTGCATCAGTGAGCCTATATGGCACAGTAAGAGATGCTCAGGACTTCCTTGTCCCTTTGCTGGCAGTAAGGAAGTGGTGAAGTCTGGGTTTTGATGTTTGCTCCTGCATGCAGCATATCTCACTGCAGGAGAATGTGCAGTCCTCATTCTCTTTAAAGTGTGAGTCCTTCTGCCTCTGGAAGGACACCCTCTGTGGTGGGTGACTCCCTTCTGAGAGGAACAGAGGGGCCCATTTGTCCACCGGATCCATCCCACAGGGAAGTCTGCTGCTTACCTGGGGCTCGGATTAGGGATGTTAAAAAAAAACTCTCTGGTCTGGTGCAGCCCTCTGACTGCTATCCACTGCTGGTTTTTCAGGTTGGCAGTGATGAAATTATTACAAGGAGGGCAAGGGCAATGAAGAGAGACTTCAGTGCCCTCGGACGGCTGGTTAAAGGGTCTGGAGCGCAAGTGGTGTTTTGCCTCCATACCTGTTACAAGCAAGGGTGAAGAGATAGATAGGAAGATTGTGCAGATTAATGTATGGCTACGTGACTGGTGCCATAGGCAGGGTTTTGGATTTTTCAATCATGGGCTGCTGTATGAGACACCTGGTTTGCTGGTGGCAGGTGGGATACACCAGTCCCAGAGGGGGAAAAGGGTTTTGGGGCAGGGGTTAGCAGGGCTTATTGACAGGGCTTTAAACTAGATATGAAGGGGGGAGGGGATTCAACTGAGCCTGTTAGGGACAAGCCCAAGAGAAACATGCTAGGGCTTGAAGGATGGTGGACTAGGGAGGACTATCAATCTATTGTGTCATTTGTGGGAAAGGATAGTTGTTTATAGACCCTGTACCGCAGGGGAAAAGGGTACTAGGACAAGAGTTAGCAGAGCTAACTCACAGAGCTTCAGGTTAGATTCAAAGTGCGAGGGGGTCGTAGCTGAACTAGTGAGGCATTGTTCTACTATTAATGAAGACCAAAAGACCTCCCAAGGGTGCCATCAGCGTGCTCTGCTTGCTCCCTGAAATGCCTGTACACCAATGCACGTAGCATGGGGAATAAACAGGAGGAGTTAGAAGTCTGTGTGTGGTCTAAAGGTTATGACCTAGTGGCAATTACAGAGACATGGTGGGACAGCTCACATGACTGGAATGTGCTCATGGATGGCTCTGTCCTTTTTAGGAAAGACAGGTCAGCAAAGCGAGGTGGTGGATTTGCTCTTTATGTGAGAGAGCGACTAGAATGTATTGAGTTCTGTCCAGGGGCAGATGAGGAGAAAGTGGAATGTCTGTGGTACAAATTAAGGGACAGGCTGGTACAGGTGATACAGTTGTGGGAGTCTATTATAGACCTCCTGATCAGGACGAAGGAGTTGATGAGGCTTTCTACAGGCAATTGGAAGTAGCCTCGCGACTACATGCCTTAGTCCTCATGGGGGATTTTAACTACCCTGATATTTCCTGGAAGACTCACACAGCCAATCATTCACAGTCTAGGAGGTTCCTCCAGTGCATTGACGATAACTTCTTAATGCAAATGGTGGACAAACTAACTAGGAGAGGAGCGCTGCTAGATTTAGTACTCACCGACAAGGAGGGTTTGGTTGAAGTGGTGATGGTCAATGGCAGCCTTGGCTGCAGTGACCATGAGATGGTGGAGTTTAGGATCCTGTGTGGGAGGAACAGAATACCTAGTAAGGCCACAGTTCTGGATTTCCGAAGGGCCAACTTTGGCCTGTTCAATCAACTGCTAAGGGAAGTCCCACGGGAAAGGGTACTAGGTGGTAAAGGGGCTCATGATAGCTGGTCAGCATTCAAGGACCACTTCTTCCAAGCTCAGGATCAGAGCGTCCCAATGGGTAGGAAATCAAGTAAGGGATCTAGGAGACCAGCGTGGTTAAACAAGGAGCTGCTGGGCAAACTCAAGTGGAAAAGGAGAATCTATGGATTATGGAAAGAGGGGCTGGCCACTTGGGAGGAATATAGGACAGTTGTTAGAGGATGTAGGGAGGCAATTAGGACAGCTAAGGCCTCCTTGGAACTGAATCTTGCAAGTCGGATTGAGGACAATAGAAAGAGCTTCTTCAAATACATAGCAAATAAAACTAACACAAGAGGCAATATAGGCCCACTGTTGAACGAGGTGGGTGCCCTGGAGACAGAGGATACAAAGAAGGCAGAAGTGCTGAATGCTTTCTTTGCCTCTGTCTTTACTCCTGCAGACTCTCCCCAGGGGCCCCAGATTCCTGTAGCCCCAGAAGGAGTCAGGACAAAGGAGGAGTTTGCTTTGGTAGATGAGAATTGGGTTAGGGATCAGCTATGCAATCTGGACATCTGTAAATCAATGGGTCCAGATGGAATGCACCCACGGGTGCTGAGGGAGCTGGTGGAGGTCATTGCTAGGCCACTCTCCATCATCTTTGGTAAATCATGGGAAATGGGAGAGGTGCCTGAGGATTGGAAGATGGCAAATGTCACACCAGTCTATAAGAAAGGCAAGAAGGAGGACCCGGGTAATTATAGACCGGTCAGCCTTACCTCCATCCCTGGAAAGGTGATGGAACAACTTATTCTTGACTCTGTCTCTAGGCATATTAAGGATGAGGGGGTTATTATGAACAGCCAACATGGTTTTATGAAGGGGAAGTCATGTTTGACCAACCTTATAGCCTTCTATGAGGAAGTGACTAGGTGGAGGGATGATGGTAGAGAGGTAGATGTGTTTTTCTTGATTTCAGTAAGGCATTTGACACTGTCTCCCACAGCATCCTCATAGATAAGCTAAGGAAGTGTGGGCTTGACGATCAGGTAGTGAGGTGGATCAAGAACTGGTTGAAAGGAAGAAGGCAGAGAGTTGTGGTCAATGGGGCAGGATCTAGCTGGAGGTCTGTGACTAGTGGAGTCACTCAGGGGTCGGTGCTGGGACAAGTGCTGTTTAATATTTTCATCAACGACCTGGATGAGGGAACTGAGTGTACCCTCAGCAAGTTCGCTGATGACACTAAACTGGGAGGAGTGGCTGACACACCAGAAGGCTGTGTTGCCATTCAGCCAGACCTGGACAGGCTGGAGAGTTGGGCAGGGAGAAACTTGATGAAATTCAACAAGAGCAAGTGTAGAGTCTTGCATCTGGGGAAGAACAACCCCATGTACCAGTACAGGTTGGGGGTTGACCTGCTGGAAAGGCCTGAAGGGGAAAGGGACCTGGGGGTCCTGGTGGATAGAAGGATGACCATGAGCCAGCAATGTGCCCTTGTGGACAAGAAGGCAAATGGCATCCTAGGATGCATTAGAAAGGGTGTGGTTTAGTAGGGCAAGAGAGGTTCTCCTCCCCCTCTACTCTGCCTTGGTGAGGCTGCATCTGGAATATTGCGTCCAGTTCTGGGCCCCTCAGTTCAAGAAGGACAGGGAATTGCTTGAAAGAGTCCAGCGCAGAGCCACATTGATGATTAAAGGGAGTGGAAGACCTCCCTTATGAGGAGAGGCTGAGGGAGCTGGGTCTCTTTAGCTTGGAGAAGAGGAGACTGAGGGGTGACCTCATCAGTGTTTACGGATATGTAAAGGGTGGGTGTCAGGATGATGGAGCTAGGCTTTTTTCAGTGATATCCAGTGATAGGACAAGGGGCAATGGGTGTAAACTGGAGCATAGGAGGTTCCATGTTAACATCAGGAAGAACTTCTTTACTGTGAGAGTGACAGAGCACTGGAACAGGTTGCCCAGGGGGGGTTGTGGAGTCTCCTACGTTGGAGATATTCAAGGCTCGCCTGGACAAGTTCCTGTGTGATGTACTCTAGGTTACCCTGCTCTTGCAGGGGGGTTGGACTAGATGATCTTTCGAGGTCCCTTCCAACCCTCGAGATTCTGTGATTCTGTGATTCTGTGATTCTATGCTTGCCATTATTTTTTCCCATTTTTCTTATGGGGCCTTTAAAAAGCTTTCAAATATGGTTGGGCAGTAAGAGTCTGTGAAGCATCTGCAATTTTCCAGGAAAACTATGAAAGCTATTCAGTTCCTTATAGGTATTTAAGACATGTAATTTCCAGGTCTTCCACTGTTTAAGGTAGGTGTTACTGGAATTTACTTCTAGAAAAGTGAGAACAATTGGGTTGTTGGCATTGGGAGAAGTTCTAAGTTAAACCTTTGCTTTTCCCAGTGAGAAAATGTTTTCATAATGCTACTTTTTTCTTTTTTTTTTTAATTTTTTAAATCTGATGGCTGAACTCACTTTTGGCACTAAAGCACTCAGACAAGAAAGCAATCAGGATTTATAGCTGTAGTCCTAGATCCTTATGTGAGATAATCAACATGCAATATGAATTAATTTACTGTTCATATATCATTTGCATATTTTTATATAAAATTGATGCATAGCTGTGAAAATCCTGTCCTAGGTCAGGAAAAATACTGGAATGTGAATTGACTCTGTTCCACAACAATATCAGACCTTTGAAACTAAGCTCCAAGCTCAGGAGTGCAAACTTAACTTCGGTAAAAGTTTGTTGATGTAAAACCAGCTTCAAACTGTTAGCAAAACTCTTTGGTGTTACTGCATCTATGGGATGTTTCATTCATGTCTAACTTTAGATGCAGCTATTACCAAGGGTTTAAAAACTCCTGTACAAAGGAATATATTTTCACTGCCTGAAAATGTAATTTTGAATGTGCAGACTTCCCTTATGAGGAAGAAATATATATAGTACATTTTTACTGGAGGCTTATCATCAACTGAAAAAAGTGCAAAAATTGTATTTGTATTCTTTGCATGTCAAAACAAAGAATTTTCCTCAGCAACAAATCATGTTCTGTAATTCAGAATGACAGGATTCATACCTCAGTGAACAGAAACATTCTGTTTGGTCTCTTCCCTTTTTAATCATTGATAGTAAACCAATGATGTGAATTTTTATTTAGCACTTGTAATATTATGGACCTGTAGCTACTGTTCAGTTTGTGGACCTTAAATGGATTTCCAAGGATTAAAATGTATGCATTGCACAGATGGAGAGGTATCAATTAGCATGACTCTTCTGCTTCCACAGTATCTTTTGGAAATTCAGGATTAAAAAAAAAAAAAAGGAAAGAAAAAATCCTTAAATCCTTTCTTTGTCTATTTCAGTGAAGAAACAATTTGTGCTGTAGACTAAGGAGTGTTTACAACTGGTCACAGGCCTTCTGGCTGTGAGAAAGCATTAGGCGTGGCTATGACCTTCCTGGTGTGATGCTTTGCAAGATGGAGATTATATTGTACCTTCCAAGAAGTGGGCTCTGAAGTAGGTGGGAGCAATCATGATATCAGTGATGACACAGAGAAAATACACTCTTTGTAGCAATTAAATCATAGTCTGTTCTGGGTGAAGAATGCTGCAAGGGCATTGTCATGTGGTTTTTACTGTGCTCCAGACACATTTGATTCACTGGTTATTGAGGACAGTGAAACCTGGAGTAATTGTTGGAGCAAGTCTAGAGGAGGGCATTGAGGATGATCAGGGGCTTGAACACCTCTCATATGAAGACAGGCTGAGAAAACTGGAGCTGCTGAGCTTGGAGAAGAGAAGGCTGCGTGAAAATCTCATAGCAGCCTTCCAGGATCTGAAGGGAGCCTATAAGCATGCAGGGATTGTAGTGGTAGGACAAGGGGTAATGGGTTTAAACTTAAACAGGGGAGATTTAGGTTAGATGTATGGATGAAATTCTTTACTGTGAGGGTGGTGAAGCACTGGAATGGGTTGCCCAAGGAAGTTGTGAATGCTCCATCCCAGGCAGTGTTCAAGGCCAGTTTGGACAGGGCCTAGAGCAACATGGTCTAATGGAAGGTGTTCCTGCCTGTGGCAGGAGGGGTGGAAGTAGTTAATTTAAGGTCCTTTCCAAACTAAACCATTATATGATTCTATGATTCTAAGCCCAATCAGAGTTGGAAGATGGAAAGGACATTTGCAGGGTGCTTGAAGAGCACCATTGCCACAGATCATTATCATGCTGGTATTTGGGGACATTGAAGGGTAAAAAGTGGTTTGACTTGGACTAGACTTCTGACCTTCTACCAGAACTTGTTTCCCCAAACTAGTTGTATGCAAGGATGTCCGGAACAGCCTGTGTTGCCTTTCATCTGGATTCTTGAATTTCCAGAACAGTTTTCTTGATAGTTTAGAGGACAGTTTCCATACTACGGCGCTTTGAGGTTTTACTAAATCACCTATTTCTCTAACATTTTCAACCTTTGAAAATTCCAGCCATATTTAATTTTCTGCTTTGTGTACTAAAAAAAGTCCCCTTGTCTGTGAGGCAGTGACTGTCTTTTGTAAAAAGGTGAACAAACTGATCCCCTCCAGTAAAAGGAAGCACAACTAGAAAGCCAAAGGTTAACAAGGCTACGTGGGTACACCTAAGCTCAGCAGTGTCTCTTGAGAATTTAGAGAGAGAATGGTGCCTTCTCAGATGTGCTTTTCAGCATGAAACAGGGATCAATATACCTGCTAAGGACCTCCCAAGCCATACTTAGCCACAGTCATCTTCAGAGTGATTTTAGGGAATCTGTTTCTACCTAACATCTGTAGCTTCATCTTTATATTCTCTTGGAAATCCCAGGATATGCAACACATCTTGGTCTTTGTGAATCCAGCCACCTACATGTACAGAATTCTCTAGGTGGTCTGATGAAAGTATGTGTGTGCCAAGTCTTATTTCTTAACATTAAACTAACAGAACTTCTCGATGGGACAAGGTTTGTGGATTCTTTCCTGCTCTGTAGCTTTCAGCCATTTTAAAATTTAGAAAAGGGAGGCACCATTATCAAACCATTGGAGCTCAGAAGCAATCTGACATCTTTTTCATCTGCTCCATGATAGTTAAAGGTTCAGTTATTTAGCAGAACTCAGCAGGATCAGTTTCCAGCTGCTGATTTCCCCACTAATACCTTTTGGGGCTCATTAGTCAGCTTCTTTCTGCAGCTCTGCCTTGCTCTAACTTTGTTTCTATGTTTCACGCTAATCCAGATCTATACCAGTAGATGTCACTTTGGATACTCACTAACGAGATCCCACTGGGCGATGCTTCTGGAGTTATTGAAATGTCTCCTCAAGTGCAGAATTTTTTACTGCTATGCACTGACTAGGGCACCTTGTAGGGTCATTCAGCTGAAATCCTCACTTCAATAACATTTGTCCTGTTGAACTGGCTGGCAAAACTTATGTACATTGCTGTCGTGGTGCTGAGCAGATTCACCCACTCAGGACTGGGTGCAAAATAAATAGAAGCAAATAACATACAGCAATTAGTGCTGTAGTTGAGCTATGAAAGACATCTGAATAGTATCTCATACCTTCCTGGCTGTGACTTACTGAAACTCCAAGCATTTGGCTCACCTACTTGGAAAGACAAGAAATGTGAACGCCAACAAATGCTCTTTTTTTTCAAGTTCTCTTCAGTACCATTGCAACAGAGAATCTGTGTCTGAATAACCAGACATTGCTAGTGCTGTTCTACCACCTCACAGACCATGTTGCACTTCTGGCCCTCAGACAAGAGTGCCACAATGCCAGAAGATCTGTTTGGAAACTAATATGCAACAATTTTAATTGACTTATTATTCTAGTCTCATAATAAGGAACTTTTCAGGACAGCCCTTTCTCACCCCTTCAGTTACTTATGTTACCACCCAGAGGACAAGAAATGTGAGAAGGCAATAACTATTTGTAATTTATTGTCTGATCACACAGGGCATCCTCCCTTTCCCTCCCTCTCTCTCTGTTTTTTTTTTGCATTTTGCTGTTTCTGAAACTATCCTTTATTTTCAGAGCTAGGATAGACTGACTACAATGCAGATCAAGAACGTGTCATCTAGGAATCACTGCTTTATTGCTACAGAAACATCATTACTATAAGGAAACAAGCATGTACACACAGAGAAATGTGTGTCAAGAAAGTTTGAATAGATTTTATTTGTTCAGACTTTTTTTTTTCATTGCATGTAGGAGAATGTTAATGCAAAGGAAATGTCTGCATCATGGACAAAGCCTTAGTTTCATTCCAGTTTTGATGTCAGTGTGCATTCACTTGTCACCATGACTAGTCCACAGCTAGAGGTATTCCATGAGAGACCTCATGGTAGAGGCTACTCAAAGAAGCTGGTGGCTGCCCCATCCTTGTCAGTGCTCAAGGTCAGGTTGGATGGGACTTGGAGCAACCTGGTCTAGTGGAAGGTATCCCTGCCTGAGGCAGGGGGTTGGAACTGGATGAGCTTTAAGGTCCCTTACAACACAATCCATTCTAGGATTCTATGATAATAAATTCTATGTTAAAAATATAATTTAATAAATATTTTAATTATTATTACATTTTACTTAGCATTACTGCTTGTGACTTACAGGTGGGGGAATTGAGCAGTGTACCCCAAATCATGGAGTGGTTGAGTAAGAAATTGATTTCCTTAGCTGGAAGCCTAGGGATAATCTTGTCTTTGTATAAATGGGGTTTCTTCCAAAAACCTCCACAGAGAGCAGTCCATAACAGAAGTTTAGGACTTAGAAGAGAAGAACATTCCAGAGCCTGTATGAACTGCATTCTCATTGCTACTGGTCTCCAGGAGTGGCTACTATGCCAACACCCTTCCATTTGGAATTATTTTAGGTAGTGGAGGCAAAACCCAAATGGAATAATTTCTTGGCTAAATCGCAGCAAAGACAAGAATGCCTCTCTTTGCACTGAGTGGTAGAAGAGCTTATCTGCTGCTCTGCTGTTTTGAGGAATAAAATATTCTTTCCTTGTTGGAAAAAAACCCTCAGTCAGGATGGTATAACATTTGGCCAAGTGCCTGAAGGACCTCCGATTTTTTTCTAACACATTGTCTGTAAATCTCTCAATTCACCTCATCTTTTCAAGGTAGACAATTCTGTCCTGGATCATGCTGCCTGTGTCATCCTCAAAATGCAGACAGTGACATTAGACTAAAGGGAGAAGTACTATTGCCTTTAATAAGTACAATTTCACCATTTTGTCATGTAAAATTCTTTTTCCCCCCAGATTAAAAATCACAGACATGGGGGAGAGCTTGTACAGTTGTTGCTTCTTTTTTTTATGTTAAACTAAATCAAGGACTGTGAAGGTCACCAAACAGGATTTGAAGGTCTGTTCCCTTATGCTGCAGCCAAAGAGCTCCAATTACTGCTTAAAATCGGGCATTAGTCACATTATATCTTTTATACTGTCAGTTCGTTATCTGCATATTGGTTGATCAGATAATTCACCAGCAATTAATGAGACCGGGGAGCCTGCTTAAGAATGCAGCCTGGTGCCTTCATGGCTCAGCTCATCATTCTTCCCTGGGAAAAGTCATCAGAGCCAGGCTCAGCCTTTGAAATGCTGATGCTTCCTTAAAGCAAGATGTGACTTTGTGTCAGTCTCACTATGAAGCTCTGCATCTGTTCTGATATTGCTTTCAGTTTCATCAGCTGGGATTTAAGACTGTCAGGGAAAATTAGTCACGCCACCTGGCTGAAAGAAGAGCTGAGAAGAGGCCAGATCTGACTTCATGCATTGGACAGGGTAATGATGTTTGGGGTATGCTTTGATTGTGGTAGTTGTGTGGCTTTTCCCTCCTGTGTGTCTCTATTCCCTACAGTTGCCTACAGTTTAAGCTGGGAAGAGTGAAACAGTTTGCATGGCCCATTCCTTGCGAATGCCAAGTTTTTGTGATGTTTTGGTATTTCTCATGAATTCCTGGTGGCTGACAGATGGGTAGTGCTAAAAACATTAATTTCTTTTCTCAGATGATTGGTTTATACCACTGAAGATGTTATAGGTAAAACCTGCCAGTTTAAACCGTAGACCTGGCCAGAAAAGGTAGGAGTGGCAGAACCGTAGTGCAGAGAATCAGCTTCAACATGTCTTTGTGCTTAGTCCAGCTACAGGCTAGAAAATTTTCACTTGCTTTCTTCATGTTTTCTTTCCTCTGATGTTATAATCACAGATTTCCATGCACTGTAGTTTGCAGCAGGTATTAGGTTGATTTAGTGGGGAAGAAGCTAGCAAACTGCCTTCGATAGGGTGAAGGACAGTACCTCTACTTTCTGCAGTCAACAAATGAGAAAGAAGATTATTCTGTCTCTGCCCACCTTCAGTTAGCTTCATACAGCATTGGGGTTTTTAGCTCTAGATGGAATTCAAATCTGTGGCTTGAATTCTGTCTGCAATTGAGTTTTAGGAGAGCAAAGCTTCTAAGGTATTCTCCATCCATACCTCATTGCTACTACTACAGATCTTCTCCACAGTGTTTTTGCTCCTGGCCAGTTCTGATAGGGGAAATGAATGAGAAGATTTAAAGCAGAAACATAGAAAAATGAGTTTTGTGGCATGCTCAGATCTCTGTAAAGCCTTGGACACAATACAGATCCTTCTGGAAATCTGAGAGAACAGTTCCTTGAATTTACACAAAGCCCTGTCAGTCTGGTGGTGTTTAACAGAAGCAGGCTTAATTTAATTAACTCCTGAAAGTGTGACAGTGCTTTTTAAGTCAGGAAATAAAACACTAATGCCTTCTATACATGTGCCAGGTAGTCTTCCAGCCTTTGCAAGTTTGTCTTTTCTAATTTAAAGAGCCAGCTCTGACTCCTAGCTATGCTGTCTCCTCTGATAGAAGAGACAATAACCTGTATAAGCTCTTGGAATAGTCTTGGTCTTGATGGGTGTTTTGCTCTTTTTTGCTCTCTTTCTCCCATGTCTTGAGAAAGGAAACAGATTCCAGAGGAGGAACTGAGGATCACAGGTCAAACTAAGAGCCACATGGGAAGCTTTACATTAAATTCTTGCTGAGGAAGTCTGACTTGGACAGTGAGAATGATGTGAGCTTATGTCTTTAAAGGCATTTGAAAAGAGATTACCTGATCCGAAAACCAATGGTTTTCAATGTAGGGAAGGATGAGGCTGTGTTCTTACAGCCTCATTGTTTCTTACAGGCTGTTGCAAAAGAAAATAATTTGCTGTGAGGGTGATGAGGCACTAAAACAAGTTGCCTCATGGAAGTTGTGAATCCCTGTCTGTGTTCAAGTCCAGGTTGGATAGGTCTTGAACCTGGTCTAGTGGAAGCTGTCCCTGCCTGTTTCAGTGGACTTGAACTAGATGAGTTTTAAGGTCCCTTCTGACTTAAACCAGTCTGTAATTCTATGATTCTATAATGTGCTGTTAAATTTCAATGTATGGTGAAAGAATGTGTTCCCGCTCTAAGAGATTTCTAAGGAAGGGTGATCTGCAAACAAAAACAAATAGAAAGCACTGGTCTGCTTTTAGATGAATGGTCACTCTTCTGTCATTCAGACTGGGTGCTGGGCAAGGGGTTTAAGCTGATTCTGTGGTGCCATATGCAGCACAAGGTGTATATTTGGAGGTGGAGGGAGGCAGGGAGTTCTTCAGGACTCGCTTTGGAAATGTAGTGGGAGAATCTCGACTGAAAAACTTCCAGCCTATGACCAAAGATAGTGATATCACTGCTCCTGGAGGGCATCTGACATGGTGAGGAAAGAACAGGAATCTGACTGGCTCAGAACTCTAGAGCATCCTTCTCCTGAGAGGTGTGCATGGTTCCTATTTTAAGATTTCATTTTCTGAGAGATTTAGCACTCAACCTTGTTTGACAGGCTCAGTGAATGTCAAAGTGCAAGGGCTGTCACTTATGCTAGTCATAATCTGCCTCTCACTCTAAGAGTGTCACATTAGTGTCTGTGTAGAAGGTACTCTGCACCCTCCAGAGGCTGGGCTCATAGGTCTGCTCACTGGCATTTTTGCAAGAATCTCTGAGTGAATCTGGTTGACAAAAGCAGTCACAGATTATGGGAGAACCCAACACACCAACATTTGTGTTGATTTTTCTCTTCCGCCCTTCTGTTTGTTCATGTGTGCCATTCACATAAAATGGTCAGTTCATGTTCCCCAGCACTGCTTTTTATCCCTGCTTGCCTCACAAATGTAAAATGTGAAAAAAAAAACCCAGAAAACCCACCACCAAAAAAACATTAAAACAAACAAAACTGTGTTCTCCTTCCACTGACTGGCCCTAGGTTTCCAAATGGCAGCTTCTTCCTGCAAAATGCATCTACTTCTCAAGAGCCAACCTGGGATCTTTGACTACCGAGAGCATTTAGACAGGCATCAGGCAAAGGAAGGAAGACAGAGTGCTTTGTCTTAGATTCAGCACTCCCACATTGTGTTGAAAATGGGAACTGACCTGCTTTATATCCTTCTGTCTTCAGTTTAATGATCTACATAAACACATGAATGTTAGAGGTATTACATGACAGGTAACAAGAGCAAATACCCAACAGTAACATAGCCTTTGAACCCCTTAAAATAATTTAAATCTGCTTAACAGAGATATCTAATCATAACCTTGAATAAACTTATTCAGTGAAAAGTTTTAGGCTTAGTGACATATTTTTTAAGAAGTTTCACTAAGCTCCTGCTTGCCTGTTTCTACAACATGGATCTTGGGCTAGTGTCTTTCCAACAGAGCAGTGTAAATAGGAGCACCAGCATATCCACAGGAGAGATTAGTTGTCTACTTTTAGTAAGCATGCCCAGAAATTTAAAAGGTGTACTTCAGTCTTAATGAAATGATTTATTTGACTGACATGAACTGTTTTCCTCTAGTGGCCTGAAATAGTTTAGAAAGAAATTACAGTTTTTTGTTCAAAAACTAAATACAGAAATTCATCAGTTTCTCCTGAGCCTGATGTGAAATGAAGTTGAGGAACCAGCTATTGATTCACTGAGGGTGGGGGCAATTCAGGTACAGGGAAATGACTAAAGGCACTTTGCCTGTCCTGATACCACCAAACAGCATGAAATCCATTCCCATGCCTCACACACAAACCCTGCAAGCTTTTAACACAAAATATAACTCTGCTTTTTTAGGAGGATTTCTTTATGTTTGTTCAGTGATGACTCAAAAACAGCATTGTAAGGCCTGCACTGTTGAGCACATGTAACTTTGTACATGAATCTGTCAAAGAAGCCTGAAGTAAAAAGTTCAAAGATAAGTAAGCACAGCTTGAAAGGAGTTTGGTAGGAGTGTCCCAGGACAAAACTAGGCATTTCTTCCTAGTACTGTTATCTTGAAACAGTGCTGCACAGGTCTTGTCCCCCCAGTCTTCTGTAATCAGAGCATCATTATTGTGAAGTAAGGCAGTTGCTTAAAAGATACTAAAAATGTCACAGCTCCTGTAATTAAAATCAAACCTGAAAGCTCTGAAGTGTTGACTGAGTGGAATAATAGTTATTAAAGCACCTGGTCTTGCTAGGAGATGCCAGATCTCTCTGGCTTTACTGTACTCAAAGGAACACTGAAGAATTTAACAGTATAAATGGAAAATCAAACTGAAAGCTGCACAGTGGGATTCCTGTGGAAACAGACTGATTTATAACTTGGTGCAAAGCTATCAAAAGGCTACACTGGATTGATTTATCATTATTTTGATTAATAAAACACAACACTGCCTTTATAAGTCTGGTTAAATCAGGAAATTTATGCACTTTCTAGTAATAGCACTTTTAAACACAGCTCCCTTCCTATATAAAGCTCCAGTCCTGCAAGCAATATAGTGCTGATCACTGTGTGTACAATTTCTGATGGTTCCTGGCTAAAGCATGTAGAACTTAAAGGCAAGAAACTAATTTGTAGCTATGGGTAGTACTTAAAAAAATTCAGCCATTGCAATCGCTGTGTGATCTGCAAAACACACCAAGTACCACCCCAGGAAGCAAGCTCATGTTTTCTAAAGCAGAAATGATAGCATTGCTTTTGTTGCAGGGTGAAAAAGGTGAAGGAAGAATAGGAATAAAGTCACCTCTAGTGTAGTCTGGAGAACAGGATTTTAATCTCAAGAAGTAGCCTGCCTTCTATTTACAGCAATTGCCTGAGATAGGGCTAGAAGAAGGATGGTTCATTTTGTCTCCATGGTCCTGCATGGGAAAAGCAGCATGCGCTTTGTGTCAGGGTGATCCTTGTCCTGAGGACACTGCCAGACAGATATGCTGAAGTGAAATGAAAACCAGATGCAGGCAGAGGAGGTGGTGTGTGTTAGGTATGTAGGCATGTGGCAGGGCCTTGGTCACAGACTGCTGGGTGATTTCCTCCACCCTGCTTGAAAAATTGGTTTATGACTCTTCAGGTCCTTGTCTGGATCCTTAGCCAGGCAGAACATTTTAGGAAGATGATACCACAGCTAAGAGAAAAGCACCCTGTGTCAGAGGAGTGTTGTTAATGAATGCTTCTGCTGTAGATTGCTACCCTGATGATGACAGCAGAACTTAAATTTGATGTGCTTTGTATCTCTTCTTGTACACTATTCGTTTAAGGATCAAACCCACTGTGAAGACCATTGCAGGGCAATAGCAAGAACAGGGTATAAGCTTCTTTTGAGTCTACGCCCCTGGCTGAATTTGGATTCTATACCACCTTCTGCCTCCCACCCTCAGAGCAAAAAAATAAAAACCAGAAACTGAACAAATTGAAAGTCACAGTAGGTTGCTGATTGTAACTTAAACAAGATAATACATGCATGGACTTTTTCCCACTTAAAAAAAAAAACAAACCCCAAACCAAACAACAACAAAAAAAAACTCCAATAAACAAACAAACAAAACCAAAAAAACCAAGCCACAAAACTTTAGCTACAAATTAAAGTACCTGACCATTTTATTTAGAACTCTTAAGCTGCAGATAAATGTCCTATAGTATTTAACTTGCTTAAATACAGATCACAGAATCACAGAATCCCAAGGGTTGGAAGGGACCTTGAAAGATCATCTAGTCCAACCCCCCTGCAAGAGCAGGGTAACCTAGAGTACATCGCACAGGAACTTGTCCAGGCGAGCCTTGAATATCTCCGACGTAGGAGACTCCACAACCCCCCTGGGCAACCTGTTCCAGTGCTCTGTCACTCTCACAGTAAAGAAGTTCTTCCTGATGTTAACGTGGAACCTCCTATGCTCCAGTTTACACCCATTGCCCCTTGTCCTATCACTGGATATCACTGAAAAAAGCCTAGCTCCATCATCCTGACACCAGATTTACAGATTAGTACAGGAACAATGATATTGTTATGCTAATCACAACATTTTTCATCTTTTTGACTAAAGGATGATTTTTTCCTTTCTTTTGCTTATGTAAGAGCTGGTGTGCTCTGTTTCTTTGCTCTCAATCAATAGAATCATTTTTAATGAAAAGTGGGGGGGGGGGGGGTGCCATGAATATTGCACACGGAGGAAGCTTTGCAATGTTTTCTGTGTGGATAGTTAAACTTGTTATGGTTGTGTATGTGCACATGGGATGGTTGTTTCTGATTTATCTGATAGTACGTTATCAGCCTCTCTACTCCATGACTGCTTTTCACATATCTTGTAAGTATTCTTTCTTCCTTGAAACAATATAACTAAACATCAAATGATGAGAAGATGTCAGAAACTGATGCTGTATACAGTATCTTCTTACATTGTTAGAAACATTTACCTTATACGGACTTGACAGTATTTCCTCTGTTCTTTGACTCTTAGTCATTTAGTCATAGCTTTGCTTAATTCATTAAGTCATTAGCACTTTGCTTAATTCATGTCATTAACTGATGCAAATTAAAGAACCAAAATGCAAAAGGGAGGATTTAAAAGCATTCTGTCCATAAAAAAAGAACTTAAATGTGTGGACAAATGGTAGTACATTTTTGCAAGTTGTGCAGCTGCTGCTCATTCCTAGTCCTTGGCATCATTCTGGACAGCAGGCTTGTGTCTGACATGATCTGCAGGAGTGGAATGCTATTGGTAGAGCTTTAATACAACAGAGGCTCTGGTGATACATCTCAGCCTTACAACCTGAGATGTAAAGTATCCTATAGCTGTGCTCCAACCCATGATACCATGGTCTCCTTTACTCCATGTAAAGTTAGGAGCATGAGCTTTTCCCATGACTGTGCAGTTTCCTGGCTGCTTGTGGGTAGTTCCTAGCTCTGCTTTGCCCTCTGTATACAAACAGTAATAGCACTTATGTAAAACCACTGCTCTGCCAAACAGCTTTGTCCCTGATTAGCCAGAATATGTCCACCCTGCTTGGCCACTGCCCTGGGCTCTGTACACACAGATGTCCACCCTGCTCTGGTGCCAGGGAAGCAGCTTGGACAACACGCCACTGCCTCTCTGTGCCTGTGGTCCAGACAGTCTAGGGACAGAAATATTCTCTCGATGACCAAGACCAAAGAGAAATGGTGAATGGTGTCACATCTAGTTGGTAGCTGGTCACTAGTTGTGTCCCCCAGGGCTTGATACTGGAGCTAGTGTTGTTTATGATCATCCAGATCTTTAATGACAACCTGGATGAGGGGATCGAGGGCACCCTCAATAAATTTGTGGATTATACCAAGTTGGGCAGAGTGTTGATCTTCAGGAGGTCAGAAAGGCTCTGCAAAGGGATCTGGACAGGCTGGATGTACGAGCCAAGGCCAATATTATGAGGTTCAACAAGACAAAGTGTCAGATCCTGCACTTGGGCCATAGCAAACCTAAGCATTGATCCAGGACTGGGGAAGAGTGGCTGGAAAACTGCTCAGCAGAAAAGGACCTGGGGGTGCTGATTGATGGATCTGAACATGAGCCAGATCGTGCCCAAGCAGCCAAGATGGCCAATGGCATCTTGGCCTGTATCAGCAGTAGTGTGGCCAGCAGGGCCAGGGCAGTGATCTTCCCCTGTACTGGGCACTGGTGAGGCTGCACCTCAAATCCTGTGTTCAGTTCGGGGCCCCTCACTACAAGAGAGACACGGAGGTGCTGGAGCAGGTCCAGAAAAGGAGCAATGGAGTTGTTGAAGAGCCTGGAGCACAACTATGATGAGAAACGGCTGAGGGAACTGGGGGTGTTTAGTCTGAAGAAGAGAAGGCTCAGGGGGAAACCTTAGCACTCTCTAGAACTACCTGAAAGGAGGATTGGAGCCAGGAGGTGGCTGGTCTCTTCTCCCAAGGAACAAACAATAAGACAAGAGGAAAACAGCCTCAAGCTGTGCCAGGGGAGGTTTATACTGGGTATTAGGAACAATTTCTTCTCCAAAATGGCGATCAGGCATTGGAACAGGCTGCTTCACAAACTGTGTAGACGAAGCCTTCAGTGACATGGTTTAGGGGTAGACTTGGCAGTGCTAGAGCAATGGTTGGACTTGATGATCTTATAGGTCTTTTCCAACCCAGATGATTCTGTGAGTCCATTATTCTACTAGTGTGTAGAGAGTCTGTAAGGTTAAACCCTGGTCAGCCCTTCCTTAACACCATGTGCTGAATTCCAGACACCTCCTCAGATGTGGCAAGTTATTTGTGCTTTCTGAGTCAGCTCAGAGGCAAATGATCTCAAATCTTCTGAACCAGTACTTTCATGCTTCATGTACAAGATGGGCTGTAAATTGATGTCTCCTATTGCTATCTATTTTACAAGACGGGGCTGCACAGCCAGCTCTTTGACAAGCTAAAATACTTAAATAGAAAGGGTAGAAAAAAGTCTTTTTTATGGGACACTTCAACTGAAATGGATTTGTTGCATAGCTCTTGCAGTAGGGAAGGCATCCCTGGAAATGTTTTTTCCTAGCTCAAGAGGTATTGCTTTCACAGAGAAGTTTTATATTAGGCCTTGTCTTGACAGATAAATAGATATCAATCTCAATACTTATGAGTGGATGATTTTCAGATTCAACTGATCATGGCATGAATATGTTTGCAAAAGTAAATTTAAAAAAGCAGATAACCACTATTTGTTACTTCTGCTCAGTAGCTTTAGAAATCTCAAAACAGTGATGGGCTAAATGAGCTAGAAGATCGTATTTAAACAGGAAAAACATAATAATTTGAAACTGGTGAAGAAGTTTTATCCTGTGCATGCGCATATTATAGAAAAAAAACTTGATAGTCTTGGAGATAGTAAAAGTCGGAATTAAAAATAGAAAACACACTGGAATGAAGAAAATGTGGAAGAATAATACAATCAAAGTGGTAAAAAGCACCAGAATTTATAAAGAAAGAAAAAGAGCAGAAGCAGAACTTCAGAACTAGCAGGATTAAAGGCAATAAAATTATAGAATCATAGACTCTCAGAGTGGTTTGGGTGAGAAGGAACCTTATAACTTGTCCAGTTCCAACCTCCCTGCCATAGGCCAGGACACCTTCCACTCTACCAGGTTGCTCCAAGCCCCATCCAACTTGGCCTTGAACACTGCCAGGGACGGGGCAACCACAACTTTTCTGTGCACCAAATATGCACCAAGAAAGAATGTTTCTGACAGCACTAATCTTCTATTAAATGAATTTTGTACAACTGTTAATGACAGTGGGGGTTTTTTCTGTGTACGAGACAAAAAAATGCATATGAGATAAAAATTTTAAAACATCATTTACAGCTAAAGATGATATTAGATAACAGCTCTGATGTGAAAAGAGCAAACTTGATGACCTATGATGTGGATACTATAGATCAGGCCAGTTAGGTGCATATATCAGAAAAGAAAAACAGATAAAGCAATACCAGTAAGCTTGAATTGATTCTTGCATACGTTTAGAAGTTTGGTCCATATTGTAACAGGACATTCTTAGGCTTGACATGACATCATTTCTGAATTGCTAGCCATAAATATATATATAAATGGATTAAGGTTTTGCAAACAGTATCCTTGTCAAATAGGTAACTTCTGAGTCTCCTGAATGATTAGTCCCTGGCCCTAGACCTAGAGAATATTTTTATTAAGACAACAAATACAGATACGTATAGAAAGAACAGAAAATCTATTACTTTTTCTGCAGGCCAGATTAAGAGGAAGAAATAGCATGTCATGAAAAAATCACATGAATTGTCATGTTGCAATAACAATGCTGTGGGGAGAAGAGTTCATTTCAGCCATCAAGCCTATGGTTCAGTGATGAAAATACAGGCAAATCCAGCTCTTTCAAAAATTACAGCTTTACTCAGAACCACTGTTGAACCTCATTAGAAGCATAAATAATTTAATAACATTAAATAATAATAATTTAATAAATTAATAACATAAAGGGGAAAAAGGCATTTGATGTTAAAAATGTTCTCTACAGTTGGAAATTGTTTTGCATTCTCTCAGACAACTAAAAGCAAAGAAAGGAACACTTAACTATGCTTTGAATGGTGTTAAGATAGGAGCACAGCTCTGCTTACTGATGACTCCACTTTACTTAGCCATCCTTAAGCCATTGATGCTGTCAGAACTGAATCACCAAGGTATATAAAATCTGAAAGGTTTTCAGGTTTCTTTCTTTCCCCTTTCCTGGCAGGATGGAGGGGAAGGAATAGAGTAAAAACTTGCAACCACCCTGGACCAAATGATTCCCTTCTCCCAGAAGGGCACGCAGATGCAGGAAGAATTTTAGACAAATTTATGCTCTCTGCCCAAAGTGTATCTTAGTTTTGGTCAATGGAGCATTAGGGACCTGAAGCAAAATCATTGTAAATGAGAGTGTATGCTGTGGATAGTTCTGCAAGTCCCATCAACTGATTGTCAGAGAGGAAAATGTTGCTGAAAAGGAGTTGAAGACCTTTGAAGAAAATACATCAATTTGAAAGAGATTTCATCTCCTCACAGAAGAATCAAATGTTTCTGGCCTGATGAAACAGCCTAATCTCAGGAAATTTTCTCTTTAATATTGAAATAGCTCTCGAAATGATGACTCGTTGAGAGTGAGCAGAAAAACTGGTGTAAGTGGAATGTCATAACTTTAGTAAAACAGATGTACTCAGCTTCTGTTTGGAACTCATTTTCATGTAGCTTAGCTTTTTTATTATTATTATTATTATTAAAGAGCCATTTCAATGAGGGAGAAAAAAATCAAACATGGAGAATTTCTTCCAAAACAACAACAAAACTAGAGGGTTTTTTTTAAAGCCAATAGCAAAAACTACCACTGACTTCTATGGTGCAAGATAAAGTCTGAATAGGTGGTCATAAAGGGCAAAGAAAAGACAAAGGGCAAGGAGGAAAAATGGGTTAAGAGACAATCAGGATGACACAGATATTTAATGGCAAATCTGAAAAAAAATCTATGTTCTTTGAATTCCTGTATTGTTTAACTGCATGGCTTTTTAGCATGAGAAAGTAACCTTACTGATTTCCAATACAGTAAGAAGGAATCTGAGATGCTATACATGCAATATGGAGAAAAGCAGAGCACATGTACTTTAGAACCAGGCATACTAAGCAGAACAGACTCCCTTGTGCAAATGCTCTGAAGTGACCAGCAGAACAATATTTGTTAAATTTATTTAATTTAGTAGAGATGAGGAGAAGGAATAAGACAGTCCCAAGCCTGATTCCCTTCACAGAGAAATCAGTGAGAGACTTTTATTACTGTTAATTGGAATGGATTGATCTTTTTAGGAGCATCAGGTTAGCTTGCAATCACAGTCGAAAACACAATCTTATATTAAGAAATATTACATTAAATGCATATTATAATCAGAGAACACAAAGTAATAAATAGAATATGTCCCAAGTGCCTTTATGATTTATAAAATGTGAATTGGTAAAGGGTATGGATGTGTTTAACTCACAAAGGAGGAATCCTAACAATTAGAAATTAGTACCTCCAGCACATTAATAGAATGGAAAATTAGAAAGTCAACTCTGACTTGTATCTTCAGACCAGTGTAAGTAGGGTCAATAAAGTACCATTATGTCAACAATGTTTAACTCAATCATAAAGACGAGCATGGTAAAATATAGATATATTTTTTTATCTGGTATGTATTTAATGAAGTATTGAGATCCATTTTTTTTGTATTCTCTAATTATATACTTACAAAACCTAACAAAACCATATTTCTGAGCTTTTGCTTGCAAATTGTAAAATACCAGTAATCATGACATCCACACCCTGGAAAAGCATTCACAGGATTTTTCAGTTTTGCTTACAGAAGAGACACAGAAGCCAAACTAGATATTGTAAATACCTGGTTTCAGTAAATATTGAAGACTACCTTCTAATTTTTTAAAAAGCCTTGAAAGTTAAAACCACATAGAATGGGAAGATCATGCTCAAAATGCTCCTTTGGCATATGCTGTCCCATCTCTGCACTACAGCTTTGAAGGAGAGGAGTCAGTCATCAGGCATGTCCTCCAGGACTCAAACTTTTTGCTGAGTCCTCATAAGGGTAGCCCTCTGTCCTGGCTTCAGCAGCAGCAGTCATTTTTCTCCTTCTTAGTAGCTGATGCAGTGCTGTGGTTTTGACTTTCAGCCTGGGACCAGTGCTGTAACACTGATGTTGTTAGTTGTTGCTCAGTAATGCTTACTCTGACCAAGGACTTTCTGAATCTCATGCTCTGCCAGGGAGGGGTGGAAGCCAGGAGGAAGCAGAGACAGGACACCTGACC
Source organism: Melopsittacus undulatus (assembly GCF_012275295.1). NCBI lineage: Eukaryota > Metazoa > Chordata > Aves > Psittaciformes > Psittaculidae > Melopsittacus > Melopsittacus undulatus. The sequence goes on along the minus strand of NW_022994466.1, from coordinate 39,158 downwards.
TGAACAAGCCAAATTAGTAGTTAAGCCTTGAGCTGTGATTGAAAAAGCTGTGTGATGCTGCAACATGGAAGCTCAGAAGAATGTATGACAGTTGCATCCACCTCAACAAATTGTCAGAGAGATACCTGGTAAGGTGGGATTTGACAAGTCACCCTGGCCGGTCATCAGAAGAGGAAGAGGAGTGTAGGGTTTTACAGACATGTTGGAAAATCTTGTGACAATCTGAGGTGTGTTGCAGTGTTCCATGTGCAGGTTGAATCCATTTTCAGTCATCATGTCTGGAGACTTTCAACAGAATTGGAAATGCAAAAAGCTAACAGTATTAAAAAAAAAGAATTATTACATCAGTACATGGGGAAGAACTAAACATGACAGCCCAAATGCAAGCCTGGTTTCATGATGTCACTAAACTGCTCTTGGTTGAAAGTAGTTGATGTCAGAGGAAGGATCACTTAAGATTGCCCTCATTCTTACAATCCTTTTCAAAGCAGCAACCTCTGGCCAGCTAACTGGGCCCTTGATCTAACACGGTATTATAGTTTTGCTACTCATTTTGCTCTGTGTTTCTGTTGTTTTCCCTCAATCCTTCTTTCCCTTCTTCTCTTACTTTCCTTTCTTCCTTTTCTTCCTTTCTTCCTGATCCCCTTTCTTCCTTCCTTCCTGATCCCCTTTCTTCTTTTCACCTCTTTCTATCATCTCTCTCCTCAGAGGGAAAGGGTCCACATTTAAACAGAGTTAAGATCTGGCATGCAAAACAACTCTTGTTGTAAGGAAATGAGAATTGCAGGAAGACCATCCTGAAGCTACATCTAAATTGAATCCATGCATGAGTAAGCCAAGAAGTACATTCAGTCAGGTACTAAATTAAGGTAGTTCCACCTTCATTTTAAAAGGCTTTTTTCCTTTGTGCTAGCTGTTAGCTATGAAATGGTAGTGTGTGGCATATATACATTGGAACTAGTTGGGACATGCTACAGAGAATCTTGCAGCCCTTGCCAGCTGTCATTAGCAGAACCTGAATGCATTCCCAGGCTGCTGCCATTTCTGCTGAAGGAACAGATTATGCTTAAGGGAAGGGAGGTTGAGAGAAAGAGAGAAAGAAAAAGGAAAAGGAGCCTTGTTGCTTTCTAATTTTAGTGAATCCATCATAATGGGAATGAGTAATTAAGTATCTATTTAAAAATAAAAAAATAAGAACTCCTCAATGTACAACATACATAATTCAGAGTGAGAGGAAAATAAATAAATCTGAGGAGGGAGCCCTGGGAATATTTGCTATGATTTTAGGGATAACCAGGTACATAAAGAGCTTTTGCCTTTTTAAGCTTTAGCTATCAAACAGTTTATTTGTCTTCCCCTGAGCTGGTGTTCATTTCCTCCTTTGTACTCAATAGTAAGAAATGCATACCTCAAATTATGATGTCCTAGGTGCCTGCCTTAGCGCAGAATGTAATGCTGCCCACAGTGTATGTCACTGGCTAGAAGAGCTCAGGACAGATGCTTAGCTTCTAGCTATCAAACTGAGCAAGGTGCTTATGGGTAACCTCTTCTATTACCAGATTCATTGAAAAGCCTTTGTGGGGAGGAGATCCAGAAATAAGAGGGCATCTTGCTATGTAATTGCCTTGGTCCTTCTTAACCATGGTCTTAAACCAACTACCAATTTGCAGTCCATGTCTTTCTCTGGAGATATAAAGCATGGTGCAGAATGCAATTTCTCTAGGGTCTGAAGTTTTTCAGTTTTTTGCTTCAACTACACTTTCCAGATGATATCCCTGCAGGAAAAGCCACAGGGCAAAGTAGAAAAAATATTGTTACTGTCTTCTAAATAAGTTTATTAAAACAAAGCAACTTTCTGTTTCCTATGTTCTTCATTGTCTGTGGTGTTGCAGTCTCTCCTTCTCTTGGGAACCCCAGACCTGCTCTAATAAAGGCTGACGAAATTAACACCCCAGAAAAGTAATTTTCTAAACACAAGTCTGAGCAGCCAGGCAAATAACATTTCCATGCAACATTACTGAATACAGTGTCTCAGGCTTGCTGTGCTGCCCTGGGAAGCATGTGTGTCATGGAATATTGATGGGTAATCTAGAGAGCAAGAGGGTGTTGTTGAAGCCAGTGATGATAATGCTGTCAGTGAGCTGTTCTGTCTTCAGACAATTAGAGACTGCGTGTCCCTAAGGCTCCTGCTTTTTCCTCCTGATACACCTGTGGGAGGGATGGGTTATTTCTGGGGAGAGAATCAAGTAAAACTAGAACAGGAACTGGTTCTGAGGAACCTGCCATGTTGAGAAAGCAACAGGCAAACTCTTACCGGTAGGGGTGCCCAGAATGTATGAATATATAAATGAGAGGGAAATTTTCTGTCAGCAAAAAATGCACACCACCTTTCCCAATATCCTTGAGAGAACTCCAGAATTAAAAGCTTGTGTCCATCTTAAAAATCTGCAAACAAGTTTTTTGTCGACATTTGCAAAATTCCTATTCTCCCATACTCTGCAAGCTTCTTTGGCAGAAATCCTGCAGATGAAGGATTTCTACCCTCAAAGCATATCAGGTCAAGCACAACAAGTGCCAGAACACAACCACACACTTCAGCATCTGCCAAGCAAGATCTGGGGTCAGTCAGCATCACTGACGATGCTAAACATCTGTTCTCTGACCATGGCCAGTCAACAGAAGGGATGAGAAAAGATCAGCAGATGATTCCACCCGAAAGAAATGTGAACCATGAAACATGCATCTCATCTCTGGTACAGGTTTTGACCTACCCACCCAAGCTGTTTGCTGGCTGTTGCAGTTCTGGGAGCTTTATTATGCAGTAGCTTTTTATAGGTGACAGCAGCTCTCCAAATTGGTAATAGCAACAGAGCCTTGCAGCACTACAAAGCCTGAGTATGTCCCTTTAGCTCTGTAATATCATTAACTGCATAGGTGACATGCACCAGATATTCTCCCTTGCCAACTTTCATTCACAACAAACATGACTCCCATAGCCTATTGTACAGCAAGAAAACTACCTAAAATTACAAAAGGAAGAGGCTGGTGTTCCAGATCAAAATGGGCTAGAGAGAGATGAGTAACTTGCCCTTCATTTTTTTCATGTCCCTGCTAAGGACTACAGCATGTGAATAAACATGTATGCCTTCTTACTTGCTCTTTTTGGATGTCAGAAATGTTCTTCCCATTTTTAAATCATTTGATGTCAGAGTTCTCCCCTCTGTGGCCAGCTAATGGGATTGAGAAGTACTTTTGTACTTCAGAGTGAAGTATGTGTCAAAGGTTTGAAACTAATTGATTAGCTACCTTTGATTTTACTGAGTCTTGTCTCTGAGCTTGAGGCAATGCCTGGGTCTCCACAGATGTATTGTCAGGGTGTGTGTGCTAATTAGATCCTAGCCACAGTGGGATGTGGTAGGATTTATTCCATACAGAAGAATCCTCAAAGAGCTGATGACAAAAATTAAATGGTCTCACAGTAAGGACTGAAGATAATCACTTAACTAATCTTTCCAGATGCATTACTACTGCACAATTACATTGTCTTGTGCTGTCAGCAAAGTCAACATTGAAAACATTGGTATAAGTTACAGAAGGAAAAAAAATCTTAGTGAAAAGTTTTATGGAAATTCATGTCCTGTCAAACTTATTCTGTCAATCCAGAGAAGTTACTGAGGACAGAATAATCTCATGAGAATTGCATGGAAGCAACTTGTTAATTTGAGTGGCATCACTATAAGCAATGGCTCTTTCAGGGCAGATTCAGTCACTGCAGACCCTTTGGAAAGGTAAATCTTAGACCCAAGTTCTCTGTCCACCAAGAAGAAATTAATTTTCTCCCATACAGGTTACACAAAAAGCTGGGGAGAAAAAATAATGCAGATGCATACCTATATTTGAGAGAACTTTTAGTGTACTACAAAATGCCAAGGACAACCTAGAGTTCATAACAGCAAGAGCTGTCACGTGCACAGGGAAATTAATGCAACACGCCAGAAACAAAACTGGCATGTAGAATTTTTAATCTGTGTTAGTGGTCTTCCATGGAGTTTGCAAAGGAATCAAATGCAGAGAGATCATGTCGTTTATCTACTGAGATACCACCTATTGCAGTAAACCAGCCTTTTAGGGTTCAGCCTTTGAACTTCATCTGGCTTCAGCCTCCAGTCTGATAAAGTGCTTGTGATCTTTAAGACAATGAAATGATGAGTCCTTGCAAGCACTAACATAGCAACACAGGTTGATAACAATTTCTAATCCTCAGGAGCAGTCACCAAGTTCCCTATTCCTCTGGAAAGGCAAACACTATTTCTTTTGGCAGTTGTCTGAGTCCTGAGCATGCTTTGCACTGTAAGACAAAGCTGACTCCTCATCCTGCAGTGAGTCACTCCTCATCCACTTGTTTTAAATTCTTGTAAAACACAAGTCTGAACCTACACTGACTAGACTACAGATTTCAGAATAAAATAAAGTAATATAAAATTAAAAACTAATGAAAAAAAACCAAACCAAACCAAAATCCTTTCACATATGGTAAACAGAGGCTATGGAAAATAGTTATACCTAATCTAAATTATTGCAGCATACCAGGGAATTAATTTTAGCAGCCTTATAGTAATAGGAAGGCTTTCATTTGTCAAAGAAGAACATTGCAGGAGGCAGGAAGGAGGAGGAGCAGCTTGTACTCCATGTTCTGGTCTTGAAAAGTGCACACATAAATGCAGATATATCCTGTGGATTTATTTATGCCGTCAGATACTTAGCTGTAACATAAATCCTTTTAAACTTACACAAGTGACTGTATTTGTCTAGATCCAAAGTCTCTGCCACTGGCTTCTGGGAAGTTTTTCTTGTAAAAATCAGAATGCAAATATTGGAAACACAAGAAATCATAACCCACTTGGTTTATGAGCACACCTGCTCTGCATAACCGGAAGATGCTACTGTTCTCATGAGAGCCTTCTGCAGCTTGACCCCATCCTAGTGATCACAGAGCAAAATTCAATATCCACTGTAATCTGTAAGAAACTAAACTCCAATTCTTACTATGAAATATGTAACTTTCTTCTTTTCATGTCTTATCTGCTTTGAAGAATAGAATTGACCCAGATTTTTCTAATTGAAGCTGCAAGTCAGGTTCTGAGGGAGAGATTTTCTGAAGGACCTAATAGGCTTAGGAGTACAACACATACAGTACTTACCTTGTGCCCTGTGGTCATAAGTCAGTGGTGATTTCAGTCAAACCTCCAGATACCTAGAATCAATATTTTGAAGCCTCTGATCCTGTATTTTTCTTCATGAATCAAATATTATCTGCTTACTCTGGAGATTTCTTTTCTGATTACAAGACGGAAGTCTTTGCTACTCAACAGCAATTTAATTACCTCCACTCCTGAAACTCTCTGAACCTCATTCCCTCTCACTAAGGCTGACCATTATGCAGTAAGACATCATAACAAGAGGAAAAAAAGAAACATATTTGCAAACACAGAGAGAAGGAAATCATGTCTCCTGCTGAGTATTCTAAAAAACATATGTGATACCTATGCCTGTTCTTTCTTACAGACCCTTTATTCCCAAAGAAGAGTAAATTTCTTCTGAAACTGTGGTTCACAAACTAGTTCACACCACCCTGAAGGTAGTGATGGGAAAGAGCATTTTAACTTTGAAAACCTAGCATAGTCCAGTTGGTTGAGCAGGGAGCACAATGGCCAGTTTTGTTTCGGAAGAGTCAGCAGTAATAGCAGATCAAGCCAAAACATGTTTACCATCTCTCTAACCATATATGTCTGGTCTCACCTCCATTGAGACTAATGGAAAGATTCCCTTTGATTGGAACCAACAGAAAATTCAGTGTCCTCTGCAACCAGGAAAAAGATGTAGCTCTGTTTTTCACTTATGGTTACACAAATAGTAAGCATTGGACAGACATGATGTTGCTGCTAATCAGAGTAAAGTAGCAAGGCTTGTTAATTACAGATCAGACCTACTCAGGAAACCACTGCTTTACCTTCCTCTGTGTCAGCTGTGGGGCAACATAAAACAACTTCTGTGTCTACTGATTTGGGCAACACTACCCTTGGATTCTGGGGTCAATGGGTATTCCCACAGGAATCATAGAATTCTAGGATCATAGAATGGTTTGGGTTTGAAGGGGCCTTAAAGCTCATCCAGTTCCAAACCCCTACCACATGCAGGGACACCTTCCATTAGACCATGTTGCTCCAAGCCTCATCCAACCTAGCCAACAAAAACAAACATACTAACAAAAAAGAACTGATGCTCATGAACAAATGAACTGAAGAGATCCCTAATGATGAGGCAGAAGAAGAGGCAGTACACATTTCTGGGCCAGATTCGTGTGGAGTAGGTCTGTGTGCTGAGAACAGAGTGCCCACTATTACCTTACCCTGTAGAAAAACCCTTCTGACATTCTGCAGCATCACCCGCTCAGGGGCTTGGAGGGAATAGACATATGGGAAGGAAAATATGCTGTTTATATTGTCACATAAACACACAGCAGCACATTTATAACAGGAACATCTGTAAGCAATGCTGCAGCACCGGTAAAAAGACAAAACCAGACCAACAAAATTACATACTTTCCTAAGACTTTGACTGGACATTGCCTCATCTTCACTTGAAACTTAAAGCCAAAGATGTACTCAGCAGCCTGTTCACTCACAGAGACCAAAAAAATCAAGTAGAAAGACTTCAGGATGTATTACAGCAAGAGTAGTTTTCTGTACAGTTGTGGAGCTAAAGGTCAGTGCTAAACCTTACCCATTCCTCTCGGTTTGTTTCTTTATGACATACAGTCCTAGCAGAAGGTGCCATTAGGCAATGGGGGGAAGATTTTAATTGGGCTGGTGCTCTCTTTGGGAATACAAGAAAAAATATAACTTAGTACATATAATAAATTAAGCCCAAAAGGGTAGATAAGAGATAAAATTTTTGCAGTAGCGGTGTCCTTTAGTTTTTCCAGATTTCTTTTTCTTTTAAAAAATAATTTCAGAAAGAATCAGGTTAGACATGAGGAGAAATATTTTAACTGTAAATAGTAGTTAAGTTCCAGATAAGAGTTCTTCATCAGCTGAGGTATCTGGGAAGAGGACTGGTTCAGGTCAAGTTAACCCTTGAGGTGGAAGGGTGAGAAAATTGCCCTATGTCTTCTCTAACCATATCCTTTCAAGTTGTCATGGGTTCAGCAGTCCATGACACAAGTCTGGCTAATAATTTGGTTCTTTTTCTATTGTATTGTGGGTTTGAATGTAAATGAAACTTAATAGGCAGGGCTGTGTATGGAAAGACAAGGTCTTCTCTAATCTGTATATGAAGAAACATAAGGAAGAAACATTGAAATCGCACAGTAACCTTTAAAAGCTCAGCTGCTAAATAAAATCATAATTCCAGAGATTGCTGTATCTGCCACATCTGTTCAGACATGGATTCAGTACCACCTGCAGCTACGCAAAACCACTGAGGAGGAAAATTCCGTGAAGAGAAATGTAACCAGTACCATTCATAAGCCAAACCTTTCCCAGAAACAAAAGACAGGCTGAGAGAGAGAGCTGGGCTTGTTCAGCCTGAAGAAGAGAAGGCTCCAGGGAGATCTTAGAGCAGTCTTCCAATACCTCAAGGGGGCCGACAAGAAACCTGGGGAGGGGCTTTTGACAAGGTGTCCTGGGTTCAGTGGTAGCAGTCATCTTTTCTCCTTCTTGGTAGCTGGTGCAGTGCTGTGTTCTGACTTTCGGGCTGAAAATGGTGCTGATAGCAAGTATGTTTTGAGTTACTGCTCAAATGTTTGGTTTGTCTAAGGACTTTCTGAGCCTCATGCTCTGCCAGGGAGGAGGGGAGGCCGGGAGGAAGGAGAGGCAGGACACCTGACCCAGGCTGGCCAAAGAGGTATTCCATACCATAGCATGTCATACCCAGGATGTAACGGGGAGAGATACCCGGAAGGGCTAGAGCTCTGGGGGGATGAAGGAGGTATCGGTCGGTGCTCGGTCAGGCAGGGTGGGGTGAGTTATGGGTCGGTGGCTGGTGAGGTGTTGTATTCTCTTCACTTGTTATTGGCTTTATCATTATTTTTATTGTTTGGTAGCAGTATTGATTTATGTTATACCTTAGTTATTAAACTGTTCTTATCTCAACCCGTGGGAGCTACATTCTTTGGATTCTCCTCCCCAATTCTACAAGAGTTGGGGGAGCAAGGGTGGGAGTGAGTGAATGAGCTCTGTGGCTGGGTTTAAAACCACGACACAAGGGCCTGGAGGGAAAGGACAAAGGAAATGGCTTTAACCTGACAGGGTAGATTGAGATGAAATCTTAGGAAGCAGTCTTTCCTGTGAGGGTGGTGAGGTGTTGACACAGGTTGCCCAGAGAAGCTGTGTCTGCCCCATCCCTGGCAGTTCTCAAAGCCAGACTGGACTGAGCTTGGAGCAACCTGGTCTACTGGAAGGTGCCCTGCCATGGCAAGGTTTTTGGAACTGGATGAGCTTTAAGGTCCCTTCCAACCCAAACCAGGCTGTTTTCTATTATTCTAAGAAACCAAAATTCAGTGCTGGCTGATGTGCAGTGTTATTTCTTGTGATGCAGACTGAAGACCAATTAGACTTGTTCACGTGTGAAGCCAGTCAGAGAAACACAGTTCATTTTTCTTCTCCAAAGAATTAAACTTGTCTTTGTTTATCTTCACATTCCCAGTAGCTGACACTTCAAGTCTATGTTGCAGGACAGACATACCAAAACCACTAGTCCTCATTTCCTTTTTATCCAGGTATTAAGAGGAAAAAAAAGCATGCAGTGAGAATTTCCAGTGATATTCTGTGACTATATGTATTATATACATAATGATATTTAATAGTTTATAGAGACTGCAAAATATGGTAATTCAACCATGACAACAGCAGATACAGTTATGTGATTAACTATAATAATTTTAGTGAGTAACTGCAATGATCTAGTAGAATATAATCATGGTAAATATTAGTAGCATAATGTTATAGTTACTGTGTTATGGATAACTCAACCTGCTAAGGTCAGCAAGAGCACTCTGTTGGTCTTTTGAATCCCCATTCAAAGTATAAGAGTCCCTGTAGGGTCATACTGCCTGGCATGTCTAAGGGAAAGGTGCCGCGGAATGGACAAAGTCAGAGATCAATATGATCAGACAAAAAGCCATTTATTGCAAAGCATTAACTCCTTATATCCTATTGCTTACACACACCTACAGCAATTTGGCATATCATGATTGGATACTTGTCTTGAAGACCCTTAGTGACTAACACATAATTGGTTAAGCACAGGTGTGAGAACTTGACCTTGAACGCTTGCCAACAGTCCACAGTTTTCATAAGTCAGTGAACTACAGCTTCTTCTTATCTTGCTTGCTTAGGCCTCCTCGGGCCTCCCACGGCCTTGCTGTATCCCTCGGAGTTATTCAGAGCTTGTGTACCAAATATCCATTTTCCTGTGAGAACACTGTCTTCACATCTCCCCCTTTTTAGTTTTACTAGAAGTTTTTTACAATTTGGTGTGTCTGCTCTATCACTGCTGGGCTTGTGTAACATAACCCACTACTCTAGGCAGTATTATTTCAGTAAGATTGGTCTGATTTGAAGTCACTTGTACCTTTATAACATGTGGCATACCAGTGAATCCTACACACCATGTAACAGGATGGACTAATGGGGATTTAACAGATGTGCTCAGTATACTTGTCCATTACCCATGGTCACACATAATAGAACAGATATTACAGAGATTTCTGTCATTGCTGTTTCTTTATGTTGTTGAGTTTTGGGGCTTTATATGTTTCGCTGGCAGCCAGTATGGTCCTGTTGATAGTTGTACACAGCTGGGCCTGTCCTTTTTCTCCTGGATGGCTCTCTGATAACAGGGAGGCCATCCCTCACATCAAGGTCTGGCATGGCATGTGCCTCCACCGCTCTACACCTGCTGGGTTGCAGCCAGCAGCGGAGCTAAAGGTTCTTCTTGGTGGCAGACACAGAGGCCAACCCAGTCTTGCCCTTGACTGTGGTAGCAGGCATTTGGTCAATCTCAGTCCTTGAACCTTGTTGTCAATGCAGAGTTTCACCTTCTTCATCCAGTAACAAGTCACTACTACAGCAAAGCACACACAGATTTACATTAGCAGAGTAACTATTACAGAGCGCATCAGCATGTTGAAGATGCTGATGACAGCGAGTGACTAACCAAAGAAATTTCTTACAGTGGAGTTCTCCCACCCTCTTAATTTGTTCCATTACCTGCTTTGTAGCAGTACTATCATATTAGAATCTTTCTACCTTTTGCCTTAGTATTTTCTAGCAGCTACTGCAAATTTGCATTCTTTAACGTCTCTTTTACAAGTGACAAATCCATACAATACAAGGTGTAGTTTCTTATTAGCAACTGGCTAGTAAATACAGGTGGTTTTATATGCAAAATCACAACCTCTAATAATACCTACTTTACAAGCACACATATTCAAGCCGTTACTTTTCAGTTGCCCCCAAGTGATGTTTTACAATCGTTCCTTTCTCTCTATCTCATTCTGCTTGGGGTTTTCACGGTCAGCTCCTGTAGCTGATGCATCAAGTTCTTCCACTCATCTGTCCAGCTCATGGCAAGGTTTGACAAACTTTGCAGGCAGCTGCCATGAACCTGTAGGTAGGAGGACAGAAATATACCCCTTCCTCCGGGTTATCAGTTCTTGAGAAATAGACAGGTTAAAGTGATTCCTTAAAGCAGAAGCATTCTGATGCAAACGGAATGTGAAGCAGCTGCAGAAACAGACTGCACATTTTTAACAAAGGGGTTTGCTCCATCATTACACTCCCCCTTTTTTTTTTTTTCTGTCGCACAAGCAGAATCAAAAGCAATGCTTCCTAACCCCTATGGCTCAGACCACATTGTAACATTATAAGGGGGGTTTCCTTGAACCCTTTATATTTGATCAGCCTGTCAGTGTCTCAAGAAGGATGAGACCCTTGTGTCCGACCAGCCTGTCTGCATACTGGACAGCCCACTGTATCGGAGGGTGATTCGACTAACCTATTCAGGAACCCACCCTGACAGCATCGCTGAATCAAATCCCTTACGTGCTGTTGATAGCACACTGGCTGGAAAACAAGCTTGAAGCAATACACAACAAAACTACAGTCATTAATAACAGCTAGAGTGAGTTATCATTACCCTTTTTTTTATTTTTTTCAAAGTTGCTCACCCTGCTTTGCACAGCTAAAACCACCGGCCTATCGGCAGCAACCTTCTCAGCAGCAGCAACAAATACCTGCTGCACTTTTGCATTAACCCTTTCTTGCCTGAAATGTTGAACTGCTACCTGTTAGAACTTTTACATGAACCTGACAACAAAAAATACACAGAACACTGTCTGCCCTCATTACAAACACACATATATGCACATATGGGATCCCACAAGCACACTTCACACAACTACAATATTTGAAACACAAAATCCAGACAATCATTGCTCCCACTGCACAGTCCCACATACAGGACGTGGCACAAGGACCCTGTAAAGACTATCAGGAAACCAGCTCCGAGAAGCACCATCCCAGTGCGAGGCGGCAGGCTCAACCTTAGCGGGCATACCCGCAGAGGCTCTGCCTCCCTCACATCGCATGAGGCTTGGGCTTTTATACTGACCAAAATGCACACTCATTCCGACACAGGTGGCCAGCCTATGTTGGAAGAAGTTGCCAGCAATATCTATAAAGGTTTCCAAGGGTTGATAGAAACATGGACATACTTATATTTACCAACTTCTAGTACATGAGTATCACAGAGAGACTGTATCAAAGGAGTTGTATATGGGGTCCCAACTCCACAGTCTGACACATTCTGCCCGATACCCCTGATAAGAGCATACAAGAGACCTTCCCACCTTGGGTGGGAAGCACACACACCATGGGAAACTGTGTAATACATCTGCATCCCCCACCCATCTTGCTTCTCCCTTTAGAGCTGCCCATTTATCACAAGGATCTGGGGGATATAAATCAGGCTTCTTTTCCGGATGAATAGGCTCCAGGTCAAAAGCACCATCCAGGTCAGCATCAGCATTATCAGGTGTCAGAATCCCAGGATCAGCAACAGCAAACTGATGAACGTGCACAGGCTCCTTCTTGGGGTCAATAGGACCTGAATCAAAAGGATAATCTTCATCCCCAACATCAATCTTCGCAGCCATAGCGACAACTGGCGGAGATTTGGGGGGGAGGGCGGGGGGGGGGGGGGAGGCACTGGTTTCCATGATCTCATTTTTTTGACTTTAACGTCTCTAAAACAGTTCTCCAAATGACTAACAAACTTTTCACAGCATCATTGCCTTTCGTGGCTGCATTCCACAGCTTAATTCCTGCCCCATTCCACAAGGATATCTCAAATCCGGTAGACTCATCAATCTCTGGGTAATGCGTCTTCAACCATTTCAACATTAACTTTAAGTCTGCCTCTTTAAAGGTTGCTCCCTTCACTTTAAGAAGGTCTGAAAACATCCATAAAACGGAGGCTTCTTCCTTAGCAATTTTTTCCCAAGTCTCAAGATTAAAAGCTTCGCCGACTCCCACAATTAACTCATTCTCCTTACTCCAGAGCAACAATCTTTTTAGCATAGCTTCATCATAGTCTGTCCCTCTCACAGAGAAGATATGTTGGAAGAGCTTAAGTATTACTTCTTCTTCTTTACTTAACTGTTTTCCCATCCTTAAGCTCCCTTCCAACCGTCCGGCTGCTCACCTTATTTGCAATGTGCAGTGTCTTCCGGGCTCAGAAGGCTCCGATCCGAGGATTCCCTCCTCCGAGGCTTCTGCCTCCCGATCTTGGTCCAGCCAGATCGATTCCAGCCAATTTCTTCATGGCCCAGCGATTCACACCCTCTTCCATTTCAATGTGAACTTATAGAGGGTCCCTGTTCGGGCACCATTTGCCGCGGAATGGACTCAGTCAGAGATCAATATGATCAGACAAAAAGCCATTTATTGCAAAGCATTAACTCCTTATATACTATTGCTTACACACACCTGCAGCAATTTGGCATATCATGATTGGTTACTTGTCTTGAAGACCCTTAGTGACTAACACATAATTGGTTAAGCACAGGTGTGAGAACTTGACCTTGAACGCTTGCCAACAGTCCACAGTTCTCATAAGTCAGTGAACTACAGCTTCTTCTTATCTTGCGCTTCTTCTTATCTTGCTTGCTTAGGCTTCCTCGGGCCTCCCACGGCCTTGCTGTATCCCTCGGAGTTATTCAGAGCTCGTGTATCAAATATCCATTTTCCTGTGAGAGCACTGTCTCCACAGAAAGGTGCTCATCTTGGCAGCTGCCTATTCTCAGACTCCAGAATCCTCTTCACTGCTAATGTTCTGCTGGTCTCACCATGCAGTGTCTGTTTCCCACAAAAACTCCTGTGCTTCCTTAGCTTCTCGAGATAAATCTCTTATTGTTCCTAGAAGGTCAGTTCAAAATCTGATCCAAATAAACTACTCAATCTTCATTCTAGCTATCTTCCTGGAAAGCCAGATTTCTGCTAGATATATATGTTAATTTTTAATAAACAATGATTTGTTTGTCATAAAAAATGGTAACCAGCTTTGGGTGGATTGACATTTTAGCTGCAGGTCACCTTGGCTGAACAGTCCCCTTATTCCTTAACATACTTACTGCATTAGAATCACATCAGATTTCCAACATTTTCTAGTTCATGCACTTAATTTGACTTGTGGAAAGCAGAAGGAATAGCTAAGGAAAGAAATGGCAAAGAAGTTGATTGTTAGTGTAGTCTTTTCTTGGCATCCACCCAGTGAGTGTGGGATAAACTAAGTGCCATGGTATTTTTGCCTTTTCTTTCCACTCGATGACTGTCAGTATTTCACCAACATACAACCCAGTGAAAACAATCTTGTGTGACAGCATAGTAAAGACTTCAAAAGCAGCAATGCGGTTTACATACTCAAAATGTTTCAGCATCTTTCTGGGTTAGGTCCTTAAATTACACTATTAATTGTGTGGTGACATGAGTGAAGGCCAAGCAGATAATGGTATAAATATAACCTCTGATATTAAAAACTGTAGGGTTGGATTTTGGGAAAAAAAAAAAAAAGGAATTGTTGTCGTCCTTAATTTTATATATTTTTTATATATAGTGCAATATTTACCATCCTCAGGAAAGCCAGAGCATGAAAAAGGTCATTTTTATATTTTTAAAAATTATTTGTTGACTTAATTTTACAGATTTCAAGTGAAGACTCCAGGTGCTTTTTTAAAATTTTGCTCATATTAACTTTCCTTATTATAATTTTTTTTCCTTTGAAACAATTTCAGACCTCAATAATTCCATTTTATTCATCTATGAATCATCAAGCATTACATTTTGACTAATGCAAAACGATAGAAAATTTCACAACCTTAGATTATAACGATGAACTGATCTTTTCTTATAAAAATTGCTTTTGATGCAATGCCATCTTTCTCCTAGAGAAGAATACGTTTGTCCAAAGTAAATCTGTATTTGGGTGTTACATAGGTACTAGACATAAATGGCTAATTATTACATGTAGCATCGCTATGGATAGGAACCAGGCTGACAAGTACTGTGCTGCTTCCTGCATACAATCTTTGATCTTCCCTCTATCCTAGCACGTGAGTGGGTGGTTTTGTCCCATACTTTCCTGTGGTCTAGATCTTTGTTCAACAAGTTCATGACACAGAGGATCAACTCACTATTGTCTTGAGAAGGAGGATTTGAAAGCATGCACGGGACATGTTACTATGATTTGTGTTGTCTCCGCTATTCTCCTCTAGGTGGCAAAGGAAGGTAAAGTCTGTAGACAAGTTACACTGGAAATCACCAGAGGGGTCTACCTGTGACTTGAAAGGGAGAGTGAGCATCAGCTAGTCATATAGACTGTACACAGCCTCATGGTGTATGTCATTCCCCCTGCAGTGATTATTGTTACTATGCTGGATTTTCTTTTTGCTGTTCAGTCCTGCAACTATAAGTTGATCAAATGCTTCCTTTGCCTCAGATGTGGAGACATCATTTGTCTTGAACACCTCTCCCACGAAATGTGTGTGTGACCATCATCCACTAGATATAAAAATCATAAAACAAATGTCCTTAATGAACATTTTTTTGGAAGAACTGATTTAGAGAACTAGATAGATTTGAAGTTGCTGGTTTCAACCTTGCAGGATATCATCCTAAATCTTAATGACAGTGGAGGAACAAAGCAAAAATATTGGCTTTGTTCAAAAATGTTTAGGATTTTCTTGCCAAAACCAAAGCCCTTTGAAATCAGAAAGTCATGACAGCAGCAATGAATTTTTTTGCTTTACCGGTAAACAATTTGGTCTATACTTAATGGAAAAAGATTACTAGATAACATAATTAAAAAGCATCTACTTAATTTCTATTCAGCAGAACCACACTATTGTTACTAGAAAATACTGAGTATTTTGTACCAATATAATTCTTTGATTTTTTTTAATAAAATCTAATTTTCATTTAAAAGTCCTTTTCAAGCTTATTCCTGTAAAATATTTTGCTGTTCTTTGCCTGAGTTTAAGTTAGTTACCTTATGGTTCTGATGTACTGAGATAAACCTTAGTTCCATTTGGCACTTTAACTAAAATTTAGGCATCTTTAAAGGAATAGCTTCTACAGAGCAATAATTTTTCAAGCTGATAGCTGCTACAGGCTTTCCTCTTCCTTTACAAAGGTCAAATGCTTCTATAATGTAGCTGAAGTGAAATGGTTTTAAGGAATTTTTTAGGTGCTTGTGAAGTTATTGAGCAGGTAAGAGTCAGCAGCTGTAAAAACATCTGGTTAGAAGGATAAATGGCTGAGAAGAAGAATGTTCCTGGCAACCTGGGAGCCTGAGGACCAGCATCCTTACAACATGCAAGTGACCTTTTTGAAGCACAGTAGGCACTGAGAAGTGGGACATCTGAGATTGCATTGACAACAAAAGAAACTATGAAAATTTAACATACGTTTATAGTCAGAAAAAGTCTGAGAAATTTAAACTGATCTGAATAAATAGAGTAAGTCTCTGAGCAACTTGATCTAGTTGAAAATGTCCTTGCTCACTGTCGTGGTTTAAATCAAGTCCACACACAGCTCATTCACTCACTCTCCCCCCTCGCTCCTCCAACTCCCGGAGACCTAGGAAGGAGAATCCAAAGAATGTAGCCCCCCACAGGTTGAGATAAGAACAGTTTAATAACTAAGGCACAACACAAATCGCTACTGCCATTACTACTACAAATAATAATGATAAAGCCAATAACAAGTGAAGAGAATACAACACCTCACCAGCCACCGACCCATAACTCACCCCACCCTGCCTGACCGAGCACTGACCGATACCTCCTCCATCCCCCCAGAGCTCTAGCCCTTCCAGGTATCTCTCCCCGTTACATCCTGGGTATGACATGCTATGGTATGGAATACCTCTTTGGCCAGCCTGGGTCAGGTGTCCTGCCTCTCCTTCCTCCCGGCCTCCCCTCCTCCCTGGCAGAGCATGAGGCTCAGAAAGTCCTTAGACAAACCAAACATTTGAGCAGTAACTCAAAACATACTTGCTATCAGCACCATTTTCAGCCCGAAAGTCAGAACACAGCACTGCACCAGCTACCAAGAAGGAGAAAAGATGACTGCTACTGCTCAAACCAGGACACTCACTGCAGAAGCATTGGACTAGAGGACCTTTACAGAGCCCTTCCAATCCAAACCATTCTATGATTCTATAATAAAGAGGGTAGGTTGCAGGTATCCTTGTTTCTGTATATTTGCATGGGACAGCTTGAATTGGTTTACTTTTTTAATCGTGTATCACCATAACCTCCAAAATTTCTGTGAAAACACTTATGGAAAGAGCATCAAAACCTGTGAATCACCGAAATGCATGAAAGCTGAGAAATGATGAGGGTTGATAGTGCATAGAAAGTCTTAATAGCACACCTTCAATTTTTAATGGGAGTAGCAAATTTCGGGTATCTATTCTACTCTCAGACATCTATTCTACTCACAGGCTTAATGATATTTCTCTTTTGTGTAATTCAGCTTTAGCCTCAAAAGTGCAGAGTTCAGTGGGCAAATACAGAGTTTCTTGTGAAGGTTTATTTTCACTAGGTCTTTCTGTCCCACTTTAGTGTCTTTTTGTTGTAGTCCTAAATTCTCTTCCCTGCTAGTTTCTGAGTGGTTTGAACATCTGACTGTCTTGTCACAGAATCAAAGGATTGTTCGAGTTGGAACAGACCACTGGGGATCATCTAGTTCAATCCTCTGCCAAGGCAGGGCCACCTACAGTAGGTTACATAGGAACATGTCCATGGTGGGTTTGGAATGTCTCCAGAGAGGGAGATTCCACAGCCCCCCTGGGAAGCCTGTTCCAGTGCTCTGCCACTCTCAATGTAAATAAGTACTTCCTCATGTGGAGGTGAAACTTCTTGTGTTTTAGTTTATGGCTATTGCACCTCGTTGTCTTGTGAGATCTGTCCATCCATGTGGCTGCACTTTGGTGGGGTAGTTCTTAGGAGGCGTAATTTGGGTGTCTTTGTGAAAAATCAAATATGAACAGTGATAATCATACTGCAGAATATGAAGCACTGTGTGTGATGGCTGATTTCATCAGTCATCCAGTTCAGCAGGTGACTGACAATGTGTTCTCTCTCTCCTGCAGTATGGGATAAAGAAGAAGGAGGAAAAGGAAGCAGAGGCCCAGGCTGCACTGGAAGCTAATGCTGAAGGAAGTCTGACACGGCCAAAGAAGGCTATCCCTCCTGGCTGCGGGGATGAGGAGGAAGAGGAAGAAGAAAGCATTCTAGACACAGTCATCAAATACCTACCAGGGCCACTGCAAGACATGTTCAAGAAGTAATAGATGCAGACTGTTAGATGGGCATAAACAGTACTGCAAAGAATTTTTCTTTTGCCCAATGGGGATTTACAATCTTGCCATCCACCATGCAGCCCCACCTCTGCCCTTTACTGCTCACTGGGGTTCCCTTTGCTTCCCATTCCCTTCTGACTGCCTCTTGACCTTTGCTCATCCATTTCTTTTTTGTATATAGTCACATCCAGTAGATGCCTCTGAATGGATGTAAAAATTAAAAAGCTGCAGACTACACAACTTTTATTATAAGCCATAGTACATGTATGTTAAGGCAACTGTACATTAAGCATATAAAAGGAACAACCTTATGTGCATTTCCATCCAAAGCAGGAAGGAGTGTTCACTAAGTGTGAACAGTGGCTTTTTTAATTTTCTTTCTCTTCTTCTTATTATTGCTAATAATTACTAGCCATAATTTCTTGTTGATTGGCTCACAGTAGCCATTTGATGTTGAGCACGTCTGCCCTTGGAAGGGATATCACAGTTCTCCCAGGGGCAGAGCTTTCCTGTTTTAATTCCATCACTGACATAAATAAGAGATCATTTGAAAGGTAAATCAGGCATGACTTACACAGCTGACATCACTCAGAACTGTGGAAGAAGTGAGTCATCTGCCCTCAGATGCTGATATGTTAGATGCCTCAGAATCTAAGCAACAGTCATGTTAATTTGGGAATTAGCCATACACTTAACTTGAAAAGGCAGATTTGGTCAGACAGTTGCCATACAGAGAGCTGAAACCACAGGCGAGTTCATGGTGCTCTGGTAGAGGAACTCCCCAATCCCTTTGAAGCCAATGACCAAGTACATAGGTCACTCTGATTAACTAACCCTCCTTCTGCCCAGTGCCATACTCAACTGTCCAACTCCCAACAGTGCTTGCAGGATGGACATTTGAATTTCAGTGTATTGTTGTGTCTGTGTCCTGTCCACCCTTTCCTGCAGTGTGTGGGAGAGTGTGGTGGCCTGAATGTTAGCCATACATGGCCCTAGAGATCCAGAAATCCTGGGTATGCCTGCTCTGAGTCATGCTAAATTACTGCATTGCCTTGGCGAGATCACTTATTTTCCTGTCCCACACAGCTGCTCCAGCTGTGTAATGTAGGTTTCAGTCTCTACCTACTATAAAGGCATAAAGTGAGGATGCTTCTCCAGTGCTGTGCAGAAGCTAATTAATATTGTCACAGTGTGTAGCATCCCTTGATTGCAGTAGGGTGGGAGGAAATCTCTCTCACCATTATCTTTGTTGCCTTTCCCAGACACAGATACAGAGGGCTCCTCAATACAGGCCTGTACACATTGAGTAACTGCTTAAGATAAGCCAAATTCTACTGCAGATGTTGGTTTGTTGGTATATACACAGACTTACATACATAGACAGTCTGTTTTTGAACACAGACCCTCATAGTCAGGTATCTGGCTTGTCATTTGAAGAGCTCATCCTGGAGTTCTTGTGTTTGTCTAGGTCTTTGTAGTTGCTGCTGTGAGAGCATCATGCCATATCAGTCTCACAGTCCTGTAGGAGAATCATGGTTTATTCTGGTAGAACCACCATTGTTCATCCCTATCACAGGAACAGAAAAGTTTCCTATTTGGCAGCAAAAAGGAAAGCAATCCCAGACACTTCATTATGTACCTAAATGAATCATTTTAATTCAATAGAATTTACTTGATGCACTTGTTCAGTGGAAGCAAGTTTAGACAAACATCTCAGTACTTCCCTGAACAAGAAATTTTTAAGGATATTTAGCATTTTGTCAGGTAAGCAGAACAAATCCGCATCATGGTTAAGGCAGTGAGCTTGTGAACTGTGCCTTTTAGCAGTATCTCTCATAAAAGAGAAAAAATATAATGAAAGAGAAGAAATGTATTTATTTTGCCCTCCTTACCCAATTCTTATCCAGGCCCTTGCTTCTTCACAAATTACTTCAACTGTAAGTTTCTATCAAATCCAAGGTAAAGGCTGAGGAAGTTTGACTGATCTACAAATCAGAACCAGCTGATGAAGATGTAATTTCTTTCAGACTGTGTCTACAAACAAGGTGTGTTCGTTCAAGTACCAGCTGCCAAGGGCTTCCTAGAGGAAAAAGAAGATAGGTTTTACTCTTTCAGATAATGTCAGTAGGGATTTTTCCTAACTTGCATTTTGGTGAATGTCTCACCCCCTTCAAGACTTTAATAGCCCAGGGCACTCTTTATCTCTGAATCCATGCTTGGGTGTTGCATAACTGTGTTGTGCAATTTACTATTTCTAGGGAGAGTGTCCTACTCACCCCATGAAAATTCAGCAACTAGTAATTTAAACCTATTTAAGTCAACCTGGCAGAATTGAAAACTCACCATTTGTCACAAAGACAGCAGCTGGTTTTGATGCTCTGCCACAGAGGGAACTAAATCCAACACCCCTGAAAAGCCAAAAGGCAGAGGATGGCTCTTTGCTCTGGCCACTCACTGCAGTGAAATCTAGATCACACTGAGATACAGACATCAATCTTTTATAAATGCTCTAATCTCTGTGTCCTGTATCCTTTGCATAAGTAGACCTAGCAGAAATGTGCCCATGCTGGAAAAAAACACATCCATTCATATCTTCCTTTAGCCTTGTGCTGGAGAACTCTGCAAACAAGTCAGGAAGATGAGCTCATTCTGCTTTGCTTTGGCCTTTCTCTACCACTTGCTTGTTGATCTTTCCTTAGCCCTTATCATGGATTAACTTCTTCATTTGTCCAAATACTCTTCTTGACATAGAATCAGAATTTTCACCTCCTTGCAGAATGGTTCTGCCAACTGTTTATCTTCACAGTCTCTGGCAGCTGGATGTGCATGTGTGTGCACGTATGTGTGGAAGAGGAGGAAAAGGGGGAAGAAAGGGGGAAAAGAGGGAAGGGAAGAGTGCTAGGTATTATATTTTCTAACTGTCTCAGCAGCTCTGCCATTGAATGACTGGTCTAAGTGTTTGTAAGCAGGTAATGCTGTTCCTGGGCATGTAGCAATAGAAATACTCCTTCAGTGAACTGGACTCCTGAGCTGTATGAACATCTGCGTCCAAATTCTGAAGAAGGGCATAAGAACTCTGTACTGAGTTTGTTAGGCCTCATGCCAGGGTCAGAGAGCAGCAGAGAAAGGGAAGGTGGTTTATTAAATGTTTGATGAGTCTTTTCTATTGTGGGAGCTTCCCAGCCCAGTCATGTCATCACTTCTGCACCTCAGCTGTCCACACCAGTGTTTCTTCCAGCAGAGATCTCAGCCAGGCCTGAGTTGGTAGTTCATATTTTAATTGTCCTTTATTTTCAACAAAGAAACATGACAGGAGATCTACTGCAGGTACTGGGCAGGTTTTGTTTGGGTTTGCCTCACATAACTTTTGGCACTTTGTATGAGTTGTGGACCTCTCCTCAAGTCACTTCACTGTCCCTGAAGTGCCTCAGCCATGCTGAACAGACTGGAGAGCAGGCACTCTCCCTTCCCTTCTCCCCATCCATTTCCCTTCCTACTCTGAACTGGCAACATGGGACACAGACACCTTTGGCTCATGTATAAATGTGAGAAGCATTGTCTCAGACCCTTTCCCCCTCAGCACTCAAGCAGGTGTTGAAGTACTTAAATGAGACCAAAGACAAGCATGGTTCATTGTTTGGATTATGAATATCTCTTTGTATTTCCATGCCATTGCTTTATTTGCATCACTGGTCTGTTCAATCTCAGGTAAAAGAGGTCTTTCATTTTTTTTAACTAGCTTTTATTTACACAGAAAGATTGGTGGCTAGGCACTGCAGCCATTTCCTTCACAGTTCCAAGACCTTACTTGTTAGAAGGAAAACAATTCAAAGGGCCTCCACATTTGGAGGGTTTAGTTTACCCTTGACCTTGTGAACTCACATTTATATTTAGAGAAAGCCATACGAAATCAAATGGCAATATTAATTATCAATGCTAATCTTGTGTTTAAAATAAATAAAACAAAATATAAGATCATGTGCTAAATCACTTTGGAGTTCCTCTATGTTTCTAGTACTATACGTTGGCTTAGGTTCCTCCCAGTCCCTGTCCTCTGTCAAGAAAGACCATACCAATGCTGCTGAATACATCTTTTGGCAAGCTTACTGTGCTAGAACAAGAACTGTTAGAAGTTAGCTGTTGTGACCTCAGCGTAATGTCTTATGTATCTGAAAGTTGTCTGTAACTATTCTAAATATATGTTGTCAAGTTAACTGTTTCTTCATGCACTGAGTTAGTAAAAGATTTCATTACTGTCATTAAAAAATTGCTTATTTTATCACACACACAGAGCAAAATTCAACTTAGCCATGCATTTTCTAGTAGAAATGCTCCCCAGATTCCTTTCAGATGCATGCAGTATTCTCCAAGCAACTAGAAGATGATTTAGAGACTTTGTGAATGTGAACTTCATTTGTTAATTGCCTGCTACTTTTTCCTGCATGATGTGGGTAAATGGTATGATGTTCTTTTAAAATGGAATCACAGCCAATAAAAACACTGGTGATTTCATACATTTTTTTTTGCAATGCGTTCCTGTGAAATTCTGCCAGGCTACACTTGAAAATCAAAGTATGGATGCTGATATACAAATAGAATGGTAAAAGAATCAAGTAGAAACATGGGTATTATTTGATGAGGCTTGACATCTACAGGTGATTATTAAATTTTAAGTAAGTTTTGCTATTAGGAATTAGTGTTCCTTAGGAAGAGAACAACAACATTCCTTTGAAAGAAACACAGGGCTCTAACTGGTTTAGTGAGAATATGTCTGGATCTTAAAACAAAAAGTGTAAAAAGTTGATTTGCAATAATATCAAATATATCATTGGATCCAGATTTTGTGATGTGTACAAAACTCTTTTGGTAGGAAGTTGTGCACAGTTGAGCCTTGTTTTATTTGTTCAGGGTGAAATCGGTAGTTGCTATGTCTAGCAACATGCTACAAAAAGAAAGAGAAATAACCATACAACTCATAGGAAATGTTGATAGTGTTTTCCCTGGGAAAGCTTTCTTTTAGGACCATTGTGTGGTGGTGATGTGTTTGTTTTTTTACTAACAGAAGCAGACAAGGGACTGTCACAAAGAAATCATCAAGCACTCATAAATAGTTCTGGTATAAATCACTCAAGTTACGGAGGTGTGTTAGCAACCTATTTCTCATACACTGATCCTGGGATGCAATGATTAGCTCTAGTGCAAGCTTTCTACCTTCACTGAGAGCAGTGGAGGCACAGACTATACTCTTCGGCAGATGCAAAACTTCTAAAGGAAAAGCTGTGTACAGCGACACTCACCATTTTTTGTCCCAGCTAAGTCCATTTTAATGACTTCATTTAATTTTCTTTCTGAAGTACCATGGATGATCGAGGCTGCATAAATCTGTCTTTGAAAACAGGGCTTGAATGAAGGTTACTGAACAATGCGATCACAACATTATCCTGTGTGTTGGATTCAAGGAAGTTTGTGCCAGGCATCAATGGCCCTAGTTAAAAAATCTCAAACAAGATGTTTAATTCTCCCTCTCCAGCTGTTCCTCCTCTCTTCAGGAAAAACAAGGTTAAAACTGCACTAGGATATTCCTTGTTGCAGGTAGGTCTGCTAAAGCCTGTCTGGTATTTTTAGAGGTAATCTGAGATAGTTACTGAAATAGATTAATATAGATTGACTCTCTGAAAAAAATACCTTGCTACTGAAACTCATCTGAGAAACTTTGGCATAAACCCCACAACAATTACTTCTTTCTAAATAATGAGAAATTCTGCCACTTCTATTGCAAACTTTTAGCAAATAATTAGGTTGCAGATTGAAAGCCTTTCTTATTGAGGTAATTCAATCATGTTTCATGCTACTAAATGGGGATGAAATGCAAGCCATTTGGAGATTTTTTCACACTGTGTTACAGCAGAGCATTAGAAAGCTACTACTGATCTTGACTTTTACCTAAAAAAAAAAAAAATCCTTCATCCTCTGTAGGACTGCAACCATTTTTTAGTGAAGATGAGCCACACTGGCTTAATAAGCTATGGCAAAGAGAGAAAAAATTAAATGCCCACTATACAGTTAAAATCATGGGCTGGCAGATGGCAATTGCTCATGGTTTTTTTAGGTCAGCTCAACAGAGCTCTGCACTACTTTGAGGGGGAAAAAAAATGTGAAGAGAACATTTTAGTGGAAATTTCCTAGACAGCATAAACATGTTTTCTTATATACTGAGGTTGTGAGCTGGTAACTTAGCAAGAATACTGCACAAGAACAGGCTGTGGAGAGCCATCCCCATGCAAAGCACATGGGAGAACATGACCCAGTTGTAAGAACCTGGTTAACTTGCCTGAAAAGAAGCTAGAACTACAGGGCTCCTTATTTACACCACTGGTGAAGAGAGGATAATGGCACTGACAACTCTTCCAGATGTCCCAGTGGGGTGAACTGTCCTTTACATAAGCAGCCTTCTCTGAAGAGTCCTGCAACTTGGATGTCAATAAACAAGGAATGTATGTCAGAAAGACTCTTGGGAATGATGAGATGAAACAAATGAAAACCATGTGATTTATCAAATGTTATACTAGTCTATGACACCAACTAAAATTAATTGGAGCAGCTTTGGTGATAGGCAGCTATCTAAATGTATATATTTTTCAGATGGAGATTTATTTATCTGCTGGGAAGTCTGTAACATATGTAAAGAAGTGGAGCAGATGGAGTGCTCCCTTAAACAGCTAACTGTGCTTCCTAAGCAGGTTAACAAATGGGAAAGACATAGGCAGTTCACTGCAATTAAATGTTCATCAAGGATAAAAAACACACGCTGTTGATTTGTTTTCCCCACATGAACTGATCTAAGCCTCTTTAAAGCTGACTGTGGAGTGTCCCTTATTAACTTAATGTTGTTTATTTTTTTTTTTTTTGCAGAGACTGCTAAGTGTTTTCCTCTCAGAATTCACTCAATTCCTTTTTACTTTCATTTTCTTTCTCAAATGCTGATACAAGACAGTCATGCCTCACTTGAGGCATTCAGATGATGGTACATGAGTGTTAAATTAACTCTCAGCAGAAATGGAATGCCAAGCATTTCACCATGAGCTTTTCTCCTAAGTCAGAAAATTCTCTGAACTAAGAGTATTTACTCTAGTATTTTACTCACTTGTGATTATTATATTCTCTCCAGACCAAGGATCATAGAATCATAGAATCATAGAATAGTTAGGGTTGGAAAGGACCTTAAGATCATCTTGTTCCAAACCCCCTGCCATGGGCAGGGACACCTCACACTAAATCATATCACACAAGGCTTCATCCAACCTGGTCTTGAACACTGCCAGGGATGGAGCATTCACAACCTCCCTGGGCAACCCATTCCAGCACCTCACCACCCTCACAGTAAAGAATTTCTTCCTTATATCCAGTCTAAACCTCTGCTGTTTAAGTGTGAACCCATTACCCCTTGTCCTATCACTACAGTCCCTAATGAATAGTCCCTCCCCAGCATCCCTGTAGGCCCCTTTCAGATACTGGAAGACTGCTATGAGGTCTCCATGCAGCCTTCTCTTCTCCAGGCTGAACAGCCCCAACTTTCTCAGCTTGTCTTCATACGGGAGGTGCTCCAGTTCCCTGATCATCCTCGTGGCCCTCCTCTGGACTTGTTCTAACAGTTCCATGTCCTTTTGATGTTGAGGACACCAGAACTGAACACAATACTCCAAGTGGGGTCTCATGAGAGCAGAGTAGAGGGGCAGAATCACCTCCTTTGACCTGCTGGTCACGCTCCTTTGATGCAGCCCAGGGTACGGTTGGCTTTCTGGGCTGTGAGTGCACACTGAAGCTGGCTCATGTTCATTTTCTCATTGACCAACACCCCCAAGTCATTCTCTGCAGGGCTGCCCTGAATTTCCTTTTTGCCCAACCTGTAGCTGTGCCTGGGATTGCTCTGACCCAGGTGTAGGACCTTGCACTTGGCATGGTTAAACTTCATGAGGTTGGCATCAGCCCACCTCACAAGTGTGTCAAGGTCCCTCTGGATGGCATTCCTTCCCTCTAGCGTATCAACAGAACCACACAGCTTGGTGTCATCGGCAAACTTGCTGAGGGCACACTCAATTCCATTGTCCATGTCACCGACAAAGATATTAAACAAGACCGGTCCCAACACCGATCCCTGAGGGACACCACTCGTTACTGGTCTCCAGCCAGACATTGAACCATTGACCACAACTCTTTGAGTGCGACCATCCAGCCAGTTCTTTATCCACCGAGTGATCCACCTATCAAACTGATGACACTCCAATTTAGAGACAAGGATGTCATGTGGGACAGTGTCGAACGCTTTGCACAAGTCCAGAGAGATGACGTCAACTGCTCCACCCCTGTCCATCACTTTTGTAGCCCAGTCATAGAAGGCCACCAAATTGGTCATGCAGTGTTGGGGGTCGAGCATGGGCGCTTTAACAGGCCTACAGCAAGCTGTGAGAAAGTGAACCTCTGACCCCAGGCTGGAAGAGGAAGCGTCAAGGTCAGCAAAACAGGAATGCAATAACAAGATGCCAGAAGCATGATGTAACGCTAAGCTGAAGCGAAGGTGTGAAACCAATCAGGAGAGGTAAAGTGGAGCGTGTATCCCTCGTGGGCAAAGTGAAGCAGCCAATCAAGTAATGCGTGATCGCGTGTAAGACAGTATATTAAGAGCAGCCTTGTAATCAATAGACGGAGCATTTTGTGAATCTACATCGTATCGGTGTTTTCTCCCCTCCACCTGGCCGCGGCATTCTGGTGACCCCGACGTGATACCAGGAGAGAGAGAGACCGCGGACGAGAGAAGGTGGAGATCCCGGCTGCCCGAGGGAGGCAGGCTGTCCGACAGAGGCAGGAAAAGAGCTCAAATTACGTGGCCACGGCTGACCGGTGAGTCAGGCAGACTGCGGTCTGGTTCGGGATGGGTTTCGCTGTATCAGCGATAGAAAAGGCTATGATAGAAGGAGTGCTATGCGTAGCGAAGAAAACAGGGTACTCGATACCTCGACAGGAACTTGTGGACTTTTTATTTTGGTGCCGACGAAGGGGGTTGTTAGAAAATGCGGGACAGTTATTCTCCAAAGATCAATGGCGTAAGATAGGGGAAGAACTGTGGGAGTCGGTGAAGCTTTTAATCTCGAGACTTGGGAGAAAATTACTAAGGAAGAAGCCCCTGATTTATGGATGTTTTCAGTCCTTCTTAAGGTGAAGGGAGCAACCCTTAAAGAGACAGACCTAAAGTTAATGTTGAAATGGTCGAAGACATGTTACCCAGAGATTTATGAGTCTACCGGATTTGAGATATCCTTGTGGAATGGGGCAGGAGTTAAGCTGTGGAATGCAGCCACGAAAGGCAATGAAGCTGTGAAAGGAGTTAAGCTGTGGAATGCAGCCACGAAAGGCAATGAAGCTGTGAAAAGTTTGTTAGTCATTTGGAGAACTGTTTTAGAGATGTTAAAGTAAAAAAAAAAAAAAAAATGAGATCATGGAGACCAGCGTGCCCCCCCTCCCCCCCAAACCTCCGCTGGTTGTTGCCATGGCTGTGAAGACTGAAGATGAGGATGAAGACGATCCTTTCGACCTGAGCCCTATTGACCCCGAGAAGGAGCCTGTGGATGTTCATCAGTTTGCTGTTGCTGCTCCTGAGATTCTGACACCTGATAATGCTGATGCTGACCTGGATGGTGCTCTTGACCTGGAGCCTATTCATCCGGAAAAGAAGCCTGATTTATATCCCCCATATCCTCATGATAAATGGGTAGCTGTAAAGGGAGAAGTGAGATGGGTGGGGGATGTGGATGTATTGCACGGTTTCCCGTGGTGTGTGTGCTTCCCACCCGAGATGGGAAGGTCTCTTGTATGCTCTTATCAGGGGTATCGGGCAGAATGTGTCAGACCGTGGAGTTGGGACCCCATATACAACTCCTTTGATACAGTCTCTCTGTGATACTCATGTACTTGAAGTTGGTAAATATAAGTATGTCCATGTTTCTATCAACCCTTGGAAACCTTTATAGATATTGCTGGCAACTTCTTCCAACATAGGCTGGCCACCTGTGTCGGAATGAGTGTGCATTTTGGTCAGTATAAAAGCCCAAGCCTCATGCGATGTGAGGGAGGCAGAGCCTCTGCGGGGATGCCCGCTAAGGTTGAGCCTGCCACCTCGCACAGCAATGATGCTTCTCGGAGCTGGTTTCCTGATAGTCTTTACAGGGTCCTTGTGCCACGTCCTGTATGTGGGACTGTGCAGTGGGAGCAATGATTGTCTGGATTTTGTGTTTCAAATATTGTAGTTGTGTGAAGTGTGCTTGTGGGATCCCATATGTGCATATATGTGTGTCTGTGTGTGTTTGTGATGAGGGCAGACAGTGTTCTGTATATTTTTTGTTGTCAGGTTCATGTAAAAGTTTTAACAGGTAGCAGTTTAACCTTTCAGGCAAGAAAAGGTTAATGCAAAAGTGCAGTTGCCGATAGGCCGGTGGTTTTAGCTGTGCAAAGCAGGGTGAGCGACTTTGAAAAAAAAAAAAACAAAAAACAAACAAACAAAAAAAACCCAACAAAAAAAGATAGAAAAAATAGAAAAAAAAAAATAGAAAAAAAGGGTAATGATAACACATTCTAGCTGTTATTAATGACTGTAGTTTTGATGTATATTGCTTAAAGCTTGTTTTCCAGACAATATGCATGTGTAATACAAAAAAAAAAAAAAAAAAAATCACTTGAGGGCAACTGAAAAGTAACAGCTTGAATATGTGTGCTTGTAAAGTAGCTATTATTAGAGGTTGTGATTTTGCATATAAAACCACCTGTATTTACTAGCCAGTTGCTAACAAGAAACTATACCTTGTATTGTATGGAATTGTCACTTGTGAAAGAGATGTTAGAGCATGCAGATTTGCAGTAGCTGCTAGAAAATGCTAAGGTAAAAGCTAGAAATATTCTAATATGATGGTACTGTTACAAAGCAGGTAATGGAACAAATTAAGAGGGTGGGAGAACTCCACTGTAAGAAATTTCCTTGGTTAGTCACTCACTGTCATTAGCATCTTCAACATGCTGATGCACTCTGTGATAGTTACTCTGCTAATGTAAATCTGTGTGTGCTTTGCTGTAGTAGTGACTTGTTACTGGGTGAAGCAGGTGAAACTCTGCACTGACAGCAAGGTGCAAGGACTGAGATTGCTTACCACAGTCAAGGGCAAGACTGGGTTGGCCTCTGTGTCTGCAACCAAGAAGAACCTTTAGCTCCGCTGCTGGCTGCAGCCCAGCAGGCATAGAGCAGTGGGGACACATGCTATGCCAGACCTTGATGTGAGGGATGGCCTCCGCTGTTATCAGAGAGCCATCCAGGAGAAAAAGGACAGGCCCAGCTGTGTACAGCTATCAACAGGACCATACTGACTGCCAGCAAAAAGTATAAAGCCACAGAACAACATAAAGAAACAGCAATGACAGAAATCTTTGAAATATCTGTTCTATTATGTGTGACCATGGGTAATGGACAAGTATACTGAGCACATCTGTTAAATCCCCATTAGTCCATCCTGTTACATGGTGTGTAGGATTCACTGGTATGCCACATGTTATAAAGGTACAAGTGACTTCAAATCAGACCAATCTTACTGAAATAATGCTGCCTAGAGTAGTTGGTTGTAATGTTACACAAGCCCAGCAGTGATAGAGCAGACACAATAAATTGTCAAAAACTTTTAGTAAAACTAAAAAGGGGAAGATGTGGAGACAGTGTTCTCACAGGAAAATGAATATTTGGTACATGAGCTCTGAATAACTCCGAGGGATACAGCAAGGGAGGCCCGAGGAAGCCTAAGCAAACAAGATAAGAAGAAGCTGTAATTCACTGAGTCCTGAGAGCTGTGAACTGTTGGCAAGCGTTCGAGGTCAAGTTCTCACACCTGTGCTTAACCAATTATATGTTAGTCACTAAGGGTCTTCAAGACAAGTATCCAATCATGATATGCCAAATTGCTGTAGGTGTGTGTAAGCAATAGTATATAAGGAGTTAAAGCTTTGCAATAAATGGCTTTCTGTCTGATCAAAAAAAAAAAAAAAAAAAAAAGGGGGAGTGTAACTCCTTCACTGTTAACACTGTACAGTTTACTTCTGCAGCTGCTTCACATCCCCTTTGCATTAGAATGCTTCTGGGCATGTGTTGTATGAATCTTTCTGATCATTCTGAACTTACTGTAGAAACAAATCCTATAGACTCTTGGTTAAAATCGTTAGGAATAAGTAGTTGGTTAAGGAGTTTAATCATGATGTTTAGTGGACCAATAATGATTATGTTGTTAATTTTGTTTTTTGGACCTTGTTTGTTACAATGTACTATGCAACGCATGCAGCAGATGACGAACGCTTTATTTGAAAAAAGAGGGGGAGATGTTGGGGGTCGAGCATGGGCGCTTTAACAGGCCTACAGCAAGCTGTGAGAAAGTGAACCTCTGACCCCAGGCTGGAAGAGGAAGCGTCAAGGTCAGCAAAACAGGAATGCAATAACAAGATGCCAGAAGCATGATGTAACGCTAAGCTGAAGCGAAGGTGTGAAACCAATCAGGAGAGGTAAAGTGGAGCGTGTACCCCTCGTGGGCAAAGTGAAGCAGCCAATCAAGTAATGCGTGATCGCGTGTAAGACAGTATATTAAGAGCAGCCTTGTAATCAATAGACGGAGCATTTTGTGAATCTACATCGTATCGGTGTTTTCTCCCCTCCACCTGGCCGCGGCAATGCAGGATTTCCCCCTAGTGAAGCCATGCTGGCTGTCACCAAGCACCTTCTTGTTTTTCATGTGCCTTATCATGCCTTCCAAGAGAATCTGCTCCCAGGTTTTTCCAGGCACAGAGGTGAGACTGACTGGTCTGTAATTCCCCGGGTCATCCATGTTCCCTTTCTTGAAAATGGGGGTTATATTTCCCTCTTTCCAGTCATCAGGAACTTCACCTGACTGCCATGATTTTTCAACTATGATGGCCAGTGGCTTTGCAACTTCATTCGCCAGCTCCTTCAGGACCCACGGATGGATTTCATCAGGTCCCATGGACTTGTGTACATTCAGGTTCTTAAGATGGTCTCGAACCAGACCCTCATGTACAATGGGCCCAAGGTCTAGGTTTTCACAGTCCCCCTGTCTGCCTTCCAAGACTTGGGTGGTGTGGTCAGAGCCTTTGTCAGTGAAGACCGAGGAAAAGAAGCCATTCAGAACCTCAGCCTTCTCCAAGTCCTGTGTAGCCAGTTCTCCCGAAAGCTTCCAGAGGGGGCCTATGTTGTCCTTAGTCTGTTTTTTAGCCACTACATACCTATAAAATCCCTTCCTATTATCTTTAACATCCCTTGCCAAGTTTAGCTCCAATTGGGCCTTAGCTTTCCTAACTTGGTCCCTAACTACCCAGACAACATCCCTGTATTCATCCCAGGCCACCTGTCCTTGCTTCCACCTTTTATAAGCCTCTTTTTTCTTGTGAATTTTTCTCAGCAGCTCTTTATCCATCCAAGGAGGTCTCCTGGCCCTCCTGCTGTACTGCCTTCTAGTCGGGATGCAACACTCCTGAACGTGTAGCTTGTAGCTTCTCCTCCAGGAGAAGCAATGAAGACAGAATTGTTAGCTTATTTAAAAAAAAATAAAGATTAAAATTTCTTATATCTTAACATATTAAAATGTAATAATAGCAAAGATTAATGAAAAACAAAAAATTTTGCAAATCCTCTTCTTGCCTCTCTCCCATTTAGTAGCTCTGAGTGGGGGCTCCAGAAAGGTTGTAGTCATCATGGAAAGCAATGCTTAGGGCTGCACAAATGTGGAGTTCATTGTGAGTGATGTCCGATAGTACTATGGCTGGCTGTAATCACTGTCAGTGAGGTAGGTGACTAGAAGTCTCCAACTAGGACCAGTATCAGTAAGGGTTCTTTATGGAAGCACCTGGGCTACATCCATGGTCTCAGATATGGTACCAACTGCTGTCAAGGAAAAAGGCCTGCCATTAAAGGCTGGTTCCCAGAAGATTTCCTGTGACACAACACTATTATCTGGTCCAGAAACCAGAAAGGCAGGGAGAGCACAGAACTTAAAGTGAGTTACTATGCTAAAACACACTTTTCCACTGATGACTGTAAAAGTCTTCTGAGACTCCATCTGTCCTGGCTTGTACATCCCTGGACTGATTATATCCAAAGACAGTACCCAGACTTCATGACTAAAAATAAAAACAAAAGGTGTGAGAAAGGACACAAACACACCCTTGTAGTGGTGTGGCACATGATTGGATGGAGAATGGCATCTCAGAGACCTTTGTGGTGCTCTGGAGAGGCAAGGCTGGAGTAAATACTCATTCCTCTGTCTGCAGTTTATAAGTCATTCTGCACAGTTAGTCTTGACAGTGCTCCAGTTTGCTGAGCAGTGGAGGACTTGCAATCACCAGTGAAAGAGTTTTGTGGGTCTGGGAAGCTCAGGGCTTGGCTGTGGGCATATCAGAAATGCTGACCAGGGCTAAAGCATGGTACATTAATTTCTTATGTTGACTAAACTGCCAGGGTTTGTCTTCCATTCGTCTTCCTTACTCAGAACAGAAGGCCCATTCTCATCTCTGCCTATTGACAAATGGTTTTCTCTAAAGCACAGGCCTCTAGACTCCACATATTTCCTGTTTTCAAACCTTTCTCCTTTTTACCCAGAAAGGGAAAGGATGAAGCATTTCCTGGTGAAAACATTTTTGACTAGCTCCATCCTTGCATTAAATGGCTCTTATAACTTCGTTTGCCACATTGTTCACAGGGTTCATTCCTTCTTTGCCTGTCTGCCAATGTAGATCTGGGACCCCTACCCTCACAGTGGCCAGTTCGTAGGATTTGTAGCTTCTTTTTTCCTTTGTCCTTTATGTCAGCCACCTCAGACATGTTGAGAAGCTTATCCCAGACAGAGAAAAAGCCGGTAATCAATCAGTTTCAGGCAGTGAAGCAGACAGCTCTGCTCAGCCTTCACTGGTAGGTTTCCAAGCTGATGCCAGAATTTGTTGAGAGACCACCCCAGAAAATCCATATTGCACCAACAGGTTCCCCAAACTTCACTGGAACACTGAAGGTCAGCATCAGCATACAGGACCTACATACTTTGCTTCCTGCTTCCATACCTCCTTTCCTACAACCCTTCCACACCTTTTTCAACGGCCTCCCTAATGCATCCTGATTCTTCAATTACAAGCACTTAGTGAGAAATTATCACCTTATCCAACTTCTGGGGATCAGAGGGGCAGGATGGGAGTTTTTAAATCCTTGCTCACAGATATGACACATGAGGTCTCAATGAGCTCTACATGTTGGGCAAAAATGCCAGAGCATTCCTCGTGCTCAGGTACACTTGCTTCTCTGGATTGGTAAGCTTAAGAAACATACTACCGAGCCAGCTTAGCTCCAGTTCTTTCCCAAGAGTGACTGCTGCGTACAGGATCATACAGAATTTTTATATGCAATCACCACAGACTGTTCAGATAAGAAAAATAACAGCAACACCCGTAAACCTGTATTTGTAGATAACACACATTTTTCCAATGTGTTGCTGTTTGGCTGGGAACATCTGCCTCTGGTCCTCCTTAACTCTCTGCAGGCATTTAACACCACTCTAGTTCATTAACTGGTAGAGACTTAAGATTATATCTTCACAGATTGCCTTGCTATTGTCAATAGACTTTGGTGGGTGACAGTGACGAAACTCTTCATGCTCCTCTGAGAAAGACTTCTGTAATCTAGGGAGGAAAAAAAAAAGCAACAACATTGTCTTCAAGAGAATTAATTATACCTAAGCTTTCCATGATACTGGGACAGTGTAATAAAAATGTAATGAAAAATGATAGACCAATGAGAAATATACCCATATTAATAAGCTTGGAGTTGGCTTGGCTGTTGGGAAATTAATTCTAATTAATTCATCAAAGAATGGTCTCTCCCTGTCATTTCCCAGTGGGTGCAAAGAGATACTGATCTGACAAAACCATCCTATGCCTAGAACTTTGATTTGTCTAAACAAAATTGCACTACATGCAAAGCCAGGTCTTTTCAAGTTCAAAGCACTTTTGAGCAGCACTAGGATGATGTGAGCAGCATCACCACAACATGACTATGTTACTCTTTCACTCCCTCATATGGGCCTTTCTTCAGCAGGGTTTAATTAAGAACTGTCACAAATTCCCTTAAGATCCTTCCTACTATGGTCTCAGTGGAGGCCCAAGGGATGTCCTTACTGCTAATCATGGAAGAAAACTCTCACTCTCTTTCAATGACAACTCTCAGTATATCCTGCCCAATTTCTGCAGAAGCACCTTTTGTTACTGTTGGAGCAACTGAGATGCCATCTCTGTGACACTACTAAGACCTGGCAGTACTGTTAGATGTCAGTGCAATGCAAGACGTCAAACCTTTGGCTGAAAAATAATTTGGTGTGAGATAGCTCTGGAAAATCTCCCTTTGTCTTCTCTAGGATTGATTGCCTTTTCTGGGTGCTTAACATATCTCCAAAATGTATACATAACAGCTCCCCTGCAAGTGAGAGCTGTCATGCCAGATGTCTACCTGAGCAGAACAGAAGTATTTGATTGAAGGTAAGCTGGATTCTCAAAAGCTTCCCATCTTCACCAACTCTTTGTGTTCATGAGAAGTCAGTTCTTGCAGGGCCACCAGTGCCATGAAGCTGTAGCATATCCTTGTGACAAATAAAAGCTGCAATCCAACCAAAGTTTGTGGTTAAATATTTGCCATTATAGGGCAACAGGTGCATGGGGCAGAATGTGGTATATGACAGTGTGACTAGACAAGGAAGGGGAGGACCAGACAGCACTGGAAGACTACTACTACCTTTTACAGGTAGGACAAATTACTTTCCAAGCACAAATTGCCAGTGAACATACTTCAAGTGTGCCATGTCAATGTGCATCTGGATGAACTTGTATGAAAGCTTAAGGCAGAAGTTGAACGGCTATGTTACACCATTGAGATGTGACTCCACACAGTAGGGCTTCCTTCCATAGCTCCCTTTTAGACTCCCCTTGTGGTCAGGCTTGCCATGAAAATGTCTTTTTATGAAGATCACACA
Source organism: Melopsittacus undulatus (assembly GCF_012275295.1). NCBI lineage: Eukaryota > Metazoa > Chordata > Aves > Psittaciformes > Psittaculidae > Melopsittacus > Melopsittacus undulatus. Next base: position 4,131 of record NW_022994466.1, on the reverse strand, counting down.
CTATTATATGTCTCTGTAAATCACCAGGTACATAGAGGATATCTGGTGCTGAGTCTTCAGCACAAAGACCTGAGGAAGCAGAGAAACCAGATCTCCTTACTTGGAGTAGCAAGTGTCTTCTAAGGGAGTATGAGATGGGATAGAGCAGAGTATGAGGACATTTAAGAGAAAACAGTTATTTCTGTCCTAAAAGACCTGCAGATTTTGTGTGAATGCGAACTCTAAAGCTAAGAAGTGACAACTCAAGCCCTTGTTAGCCTGCCATCTCCCCAAAGGACCAGCACTATCAATCTGCTTGGTAATTACCCATCAACTTTCTCTTAAATTCAAGCTTAACTGTAAAGCACAGGCTGCTTTTTAATAATATTACATGCAAAAGTGTAAAAATTGAACTAATAGCCATGTTTTTAACCTCTGCCTTGGATCTCTCCCACATACAAACCTTACAGTAAAGAGCCATTGTCTGCTCACAGTAAGTATTGGGTAACAGACAACAACCAAACCCCATTGTCTGCTCACAGTAAGTATTGGGTAACAGACAACAACCAAACCATGTCCAATCTGCTTTAAAATAACTCATAACTGCAATAGCCAGTAATAAACACTGATTTTAGTAGCAATAATCACATAAGAGTCTAGTGAGGCTACAACATTTGAGATTTGAATTGTGGAATTACAGCTTATCAGGACTTAAAAAAAATATTTCTGAAGCTGAGCAAAAGTTAAGTTCTTCAAGAAAAACAAAATAAAAAGAAAAGCAATGCAGCCCAACAATAAGGTCTGGGTTTAATCATAATCACAGCCTTGGGATGAAAACCTGTAGGCAAGCATGGTTTTGCCACTGTCAATGGAGGAGCTAATCCCAGAGCAACAAAATAGTCTTCAAAACCTCCCTGTCTTCCAGACGACAAAATTGCTTGAATGCTGGAAAGCTAATAGGAGACTGCAAATGAGAGCAATTGTCAGAGCTGGCTGTGAGTGAATTTGACCTATTAAAATTACACAGCAAGTCCACAAGACATACGGAGTTCCTGAAAAAAAGGGCTGCTACAGGATGTGCTATCAGTTAAACACACATGGATACATACACACACCAGGCACAATATCCCATCCCACAAAACCCGTATAAAGTAACATCACAAATACTGTGTTCTTGGCTTGCAAAAGTATTTCACAGCAGCAAGCTTGAGATAATTGCTTGTTCTTCTGCTAATAATTTCTTGGCTTTGAGACCTGTCTGGAAAAAACATGATCAGAATAAGGCAAAGAGTTGGCATTTAGTGTCTCATCCAGCTCTCAGAATGAGCACAGGAGTGAAAGAGGGGCAATGCTCTCTTCTTCATGCCCAGGGAAAGAACTGGCTTGTTCCAATGGTGGTGAAGTGGATCCCAGGGGAAGGATGCTGGAGTGTCAGTGGCTTGGAGAGAAATAAGTGGACTGGGAGCTAAATCACCAGACTAGGATTGAGGATAGTTTCTCTCTGCCTCTTCTTTTTTGTTGCCTTTCATCTGGAAGCTAGAAATTTCAATTGATATTTTGCTCAAGTGCTAAGTGCCACCGTGGTTTTCAGATGTCTGAGACCATAGCATGCTCTCAGAACATAAAACATGGTATAGACGTATATGTACATTGAAGTAGCAAACTGCCAAGACAGTTGGGCTCAACTTAGAAATGAAACAAATTAAAATCCTGTCATGGTTTAAACCCAACCACACACAGTCTCTCTCTCTCACTCATAGTTAAGAATACTATTACTGTCTACTATGGGTGCTTGCTGTAAGCTTGCAATTAATGAAAGAATTAGAATTGTTCATTGGTTTTCGGACCTTCTTTTCAGCAAGAAATTTTGATGGAGATTCCCATGATATTTATCTTACATGTCTTATCCTGGCAGCACTTCTCTGAGCTGTCAGTACTGGCACTTCCAGCAGACAACTGGTCATCCCATCTCCTGCCTCAGCATCTATTGCCTGCTGCCTTCAAGCCCACCATTTGCTCTTTTTTACTACAAGTCCAATTTTCTCTCATTAGCTGATTTTACCCTTCTCCAATCCTGGTATGCTGGGGGTTTAATGTTGCTTTGGTATCATGCTGGGCTAAGTAGTGGAGACTAAGCCAATTATGTCCCAGACTACCTGTGCTCAGTTCTTATCCTATAACAGAAGGAAAAGGAAATTTGTAAAGCAAACTAATACGGAATGCTGCAGAGGTCAGACCAGCAGTGTGTCCAAGCTAATCTCATTTATCTGAGATAACTTTCTCAGGACACAAAGAATCACTACACTCCAAGCATGCAAAAGTAATTCAGATTGGGGCATTTACACATTAGAAAGCTGAACAGGTTTATGCAGTGGCAGTCCCATAAAAAGGCAGCATCAGTCCTCTAAAAACTAAAGCTTTAAACTGGAGTTAAAAACTGGAAGTTGAAAGTTAAAGTTTCAGCACAGATGAGAACATTTTCTGCAGGTTCTGAGCTATCTTTGGAGAAGTCTTTTTTTTAAATTGTATTTTCTCAAGAAAATGTTTAGTAAAGCTGACATTTAATTGTATAATGGCTGAAAATAACTTCATATCATTTGCAAAGACTTTGTTTTAATCTTTCTTTTTTTTCTTTTTTAATTAAATTTGTCCACAGTGATGTATTTGCATTATTAAATCATCTTGAATTTGCAAGAAGATTTTAAAACCAGTATATTTTTAGAATGACTCATTTTCAATCAATCATCTGAATGTGTCTGCCAGGAGGAAGCAGAACACAGGAGGCACAGCAGGGACACCATTCTCTCAGGGGAGGGAGGGAGGCCAATGTGATTTTCTGTAGTGTACACTGCATTAAGGGGGGAGACCTTATAATAGTCTTCCAATACGTAAAGGGGCCTACAATAAATCTGGAGAGGAACTTCTTACAAGGGCCTGCAGGGACAGAACAACGGGGAATAGCTTTCAACTGAGAGAGGGGAGACTGAGATGAGACATCAGGAAGACGTTCTTCCATCTGAGGGTGTTGAGGCCCTGGCACAAGTTTGCCCAGAGAAGCAAGAAATGTTCCTATGCTAAGCTTTGTGTTTTACTAAGTCTGCATTACTTAAAAAACATCCACTGCATAGGTAAATAAATAAACAAATAAACCCAGACAAACAAACCACAGCCTATAAAATGTTAGCTGAAATGTTACACTGAAAAGGTCTTCACTCATTAACAAAAAAAAAAAAAAGTAGGAATTTAATTGGCTAATGTCATAGTCTGCTAGCACAGTTATAGTGAACTGAGAGCTTGAAGATTAGTTATCTTTGAGATCTCCAGTGAGACACTAGCTGATCCTCTATTATATTTCAGCTGTATGATACAGTGCAATGAGTTCAGGAGTTTTCCTTACCCAGCTGGCTCCAGACCAAGCAAGTTCTGCCTTCAGAAAACCTAAGAATGATTTGAGATGGATCAGCGGGGTTATTGGTCATATTTCGGAACTATTGGAACAGGCTGCCCAGGGCAGTGGTGGAATCACCATTCCTGGAAGTGCTCACAAACTCTGCGGACAAGGCCCTCAGTGATATGGTTTAGTGGTACACTTGGCAATGCTTGCTGATCTTAAAGATCTTTTCCAACCTGGTTGATACTGTGATTCTTCCCAGTACCTCGGAGCACCAGTCATATTAATGATAATTGCATTCCTGCAACACAAGGAACTCTTGGCACTCAAAGGACAAGTGCATTCAACAGAAGGAGGCAAACAACTAATAGCTTTAAGGCTTAAGGATCACTTTATGCTGCTTCCCATTCCTTTGGCCTGTTCACAGATCTTTGGTGTTGTCCTAATCTCTGCTGTCCATCACAAAGATTAGGCATAAATGATACTTGTTCCTTGTGGAATAAAGGTAGGGTTTCCCTCATTGCATGTTGCCTAATTTTTTAGGCATCTTTGTTTTTCTTCCTCAGGGAAGTCTCCAGTCGTTGAAAGGTTGTAGTGAACAGATTCAGCTGGTTCTGAACCCGATTCCTGGCCTGGCTGGGCATCAGGAAAGAGAATCAAGTCAGGAACTCTTACATACTGCACAAAACTGACTTATGTGATTTAACCCTGGCAGGGAGAGAATTCAGAAAATTAGTCAACTATCAAGCTATGCAACTCTG